>NC_031972.2:1267261-1339761 GCF_001858045.2 Oreochromis niloticus | reverse complement strand
TTGTGAAGCTTTATCTGGTCTAAAACGGGCCTTTGAGGGTTGACTGTGTATTAAGCAGTGACTCTGAAGTGGTTTAAACGTTTGTCCAACATGTGAAAGGTTCCTGATTCTGGAGCAGGCAGAGACACAAATCGTCCTCATGTGAGAAATGGCATCCAAATATGTGGAGCTGCCTGCTGTGGGACTCGTGGTGAAGAAGGGAGTCTATGTTACCCTAATTTATAAAAATGTATTTTCTACTGGACAGTTTTGTTGAAACAAAAACTTTTAATTATTCAATTGTTGACTTTGCTGTTAATTGGTTATAACCAATCTGTCGTTTAATGAGAGAAACACAGATGATTGGAGAGGTCGTGGGCTCTTTCAAGGTTTTCCTTCCACGATGGACCGCAGAGCTTCTGTCAGCCGTTGTTGATGCTGTCTGTGTGTGTGTGTGTGTGTGTGTGCGCGCGCGCCTCAGGTTTCACTGCAGAGCTATGAATAGACCGAGCTGTTTGCTGCTCTGCAGATGAACAGTTTTATCTTTTGCTGCTCATAACGAGCGCGCTGCAGTGTGACCGCCACACCTGCTCAGCACATTTCAGTCCTGCTGCTTCATGATGTGTGAACAGTGTTTAGTATTTAATGGACGGGTTAGAAAAGCAGAGCAGAGGAGTTAAATAGAGCCAGTTTGTTTAATTTGTTGCTGTTGGAGTGAATCAGGGGGCTGAATGTGAGGGATTAAAGCGTTTGGAGAATTTGTTTAAAGCACTTTGTCCTGCTGTGCTCCCGTGTGGCCGTGCTCAGTACTGTAACAGAGTCCTTAAGCAGGTTCCTAACTGGGAAGGTGAAGTGGAAGAATCTGCAGCCACAATCAGAACTAAACCTAAGGAAAGGTGCTTAAGTGCTTCCTTTATTAACTCGTTAGCACTCGTGGAGACGACAGTGGAGCATCCTTCATGAAAGGAAAGCACCATCGGTGCAGATCATGCTTGAAGCACTGATTGTGACTGCAGAGCCTTCAAATCAAACTGACCTCTGTCCAGTAAACTGTGTGTCATGTTATTTTGGGTTCAGCCTCTCTGCCAACACAGCAGCAGAGAAGCTGAAAATCACCAGCCATATTTTGAGTTTTGGGCTCTTTGAGGGTGGCTTTGCATGAGTCACACCTCAGAATAATCTCTCCCTCTTACGCTGAGCCCTGCTGCAACCCCTGAGGTTAACCATCGTTCAAAACTAGCCATCCTAGCTCCTCCCCCTTCCAAGAAAGTTTCCCACCCTCAAGTCTGAATCCAACTGCCCCGCAAATGGTGACATAATTGCTGCATGAGACCACAGCAAACAACACGGGTGCTCAGCAACGTTTGTTTTATTGGACTAAACAGACCACAACGTTTCTGTTTTGTTTGCAGTGAACGAGATCATCGACAGGGACATCGGCGGTCTGGGCGGCAGCGACCAACCCGACCGGTACGACTGGGAGCCAAAGTCCGGCGCCGGCACCTTACCGTTCTGCGGAGGCCCCCAGTAGCACCACCGCTCTCAGGAACGTCGTTTTTCTTCTGCTGTTTGCACAAAGTGCTCCAAACTGATCTTCAAGTGCCTGAAAACGTCAGATGACAGTTTCCTCATCTGTCTCAGGAATTTTAGAGAGAAACCGACTCGTACCTCACAGACAAACCAAAGATTTAACTTTTCATGAGCGAATCGGAGGAAGATTAAAGGGCTGAAATTTAACTTTGTTATAATAATTCTAACGATCGGTAACGTCAGACGTAAAATAAGAAAATTCTGTTATTTATTGGCCAGTAAATTACAAATAATCTATTTTTGATACTCTGGATCTGATCCTCAAACCTGAAATCCTTCAGCTGATTTACATTTTTATAGCTTCGTTTTACACTTGTTTACATTTCCTTTGCCCGGTTTAATGTTGACGCTTCTCCACCGAACTGTTGTGGTGTGACACGGCGTTTTAGAAACATGTTTAAGGTTGAAGTAAAATGAAAAACAAACTTGTTGTGTGTCCGAGTCTTTTTTTTCTTTCAGAGGATTTCACAGCCCGACAACCAACGCGTGCACTGAAACAGCAACGTTTCATTACAGGGAGGTCAGAGGTCACGGTTGGTAATATTCCTCTCTACAGGAACAACCAGAAGCTGCTTAGAGTTAAAGAATGAAGAAAGCTGCTGCTGTGTTTGCAGCAGTAAAAGATTTAAAAAAGAAAAGATGACGAAATATGATTGTTGGGTTTTTCTCTGTATTTATTATTGTGCTATCTCCTGTACAATGTAAAGCGCCTTGAGGCGACTTTTGTTTGTTGGCGCTATATAAATAAAATTGAATTGAATTGAATTGAAAAAAACGAGCTGCAGCAGAGACTTTTAATCTTTTCTAACACTCATGTTGATGTCGTCTTTGGAGCTGTGACATTGAGCTCCTGTGTTCACCACAATGAATTCTGAAGGACCAATAAGAGCAGCTGATGTTTCAGTGTCCTGCCCTCGTGTGGCCTTAGTCATCGGGCCTGAGCAGAGCATTACAGCTGCTTAAGGCACATCTATATTTTTATATTTTAAGGCAAAACCTTTAACGCTTTAAAGTAACAAAAGCTGCTGGTTGGTCCTTTTTTAACACGAGCTCGCCTCAGATTTTTGATCTCCTGACATCATGACGGGGTATAAATAATCCGTGATCCCATCATGATGGTGATGGCAAGCTTCAGGTTAGTCCGTCACACAAAGAGCTGCTGGTCTGGGTCCGTTTGAACGAAGCAGAATTCCTCCACGGCCGAGTCCGACCCGGATGTCCAGCAGCTGTCTGTGCAGGTGTAGACTAGCACCGTCCCAAACTCCAGCTCCACCCCCGCACCGCCGCGTTCCCCTGCAGCAGGCTTACCAGCGCGGGCATCAGCTGCAGCTCGAATGTCCGGGAGCCGCCGCAGGAGCCACACGCCGGCACCAGCTGCGCCACATTGGACGGCGGCTCGGAGATGAAGAGCGGCTTCCCGCTGCGGCAGTAGCGCAGGATCTGCTGCGGACACACAGAGATCGTCTTCATGAACCTGGAGAAGACGGCATCTCCATGTCGGGCTCTGGTCTTCTCGTACTTCTCGTCCCCGCCTCCTCCGCTTCCCTCCAACTCTCCCACCGCCACGCCCTCTCGCCTCTCGTACTCCCTCAGCAGGTCCTGAGCGTGCTCCAGGTCGCTGTCCTCCCCGCACACATCCGTCTCCTCAACCACGCTGATGAAGAATGGACGGAAGGTGGACACGTCCTCCTGCAAGTCCCCCAGACTGAGGTCACAAAGGCGGCTGCTGATGTCTGTCTCACCGACTGTCAGGAAAAAAAAGAAGAAGAAAGAACCATAAGATGACCTCACCTGTCAGAAGGTAGTTCGCATTACAGCGCTCCCTGCTGTCAGTCTGTGACTAACAGGAGATTCACTTCATCATTTATTAAAACCTGCGAGTGACGCCATAAACTCAAAGAAAGTACTGAGCTCAGAGATGAGCTGAACAATAGGCTCACTGTCCCAGACTTCCATACAATTACTTTATTCTGGATTATTAGAACCGTAACGGAGAGGCCTGGGGAAAAGGAAAAAAAAAAAGAGGGTGAAGAGAGGGGGAGGGGAAAAATAGAGGAGAAGAGGGATGGAGAGAGAAAACACAGAATCTGCTTCAACACCTGCCGAACGAAAAAAACAGAAACCACAGCAAACGCTAACATAACAGCAAATAATAAATGTAACTGAGCAGCACACAGAACTAATAAGACAAGAGATTTTTAATTCTCTTCAATTGCATTTACACAGCACCAAATCACAACAACAGTTGTGGTGCTTTATATTGTAAGGTAGACCCTACAATAATAGATACAGAGAAAAACCCAACAATCATATGACCCCCTGTGAGCAAGCACTCTGGCAACAGTGGGAAGGAAAAACTCCCTTTAACAGGAAGAAACCTCCAGCAGAACCAGGCTCAGGGAGGGGCGGGGCCATCTGCTGTGATTGGTTGGGGAGAGAGAAGGAAGACAGGATAAAGACAGCAGCCAACCAAGATAGTGTGTATCTGTGAGTACCTGTGTGTACACCTGTGTGTTAAGGTGGTCCAAGCTGACTGATAGATCCGCCTCCTATTTCATAATAGGAAGAGATACTGATTCACCTGTTTTGGAGAGCATCTTGTATATTTTGGACAGTAATTTGGAGGTTTTGAGATTAAGGAATTGTACCACACTCGATGGTGTTTGTAATTTGACTTGATTAGGCTTAAAGTTCTTTTTACTGTAGACTTAATTTGTTGATATTCTAAAAATCTATTCTTGTTAATCTCACATTGTAAAACTAGTCTGTCAAATGGGATAAAGTCTGTTCCTTCTAATATATGTTCCAAGTATTTAATTCCTTTACTACTCCAATCTGGGAAGTTAATCATATTATTGTTCTGTAGTATGTCAGGGTTCATGATTTGTTGTATTTGTTCATGAATGTCTGTGACATGTATTTATTTACTTGTCAGAGGAGCTGATGTTGATGCTATTAAAGCATACATGTCCGTTGATGTTTCAGTGAATGGTAGGCCCAAAATCTCTATATTATTGCATAGTGGCTGCTCTGCGTCTGGCCAGGGCTCATCTAAGCGGCTATGTTTGAACCACCCTGAGATGAACTGTTGGCTAAGAAGTAGTGCTGAAAGACGACCTCTACCCTTGGTCCTTTATAGTGTAACAGAAAAGATCTTCAAATTTACAAGAACCTCAAACGAATGAGGAGAAAAACTTTATAAATTCACAGACATTTTTTCATTAATTTAATAATCTATACATAAAATATGGCATCCTTTAGAATAAAACTTTCAAATTTAAGAGGAAAAAAGTGTCAAATCTTTGATAAAAACGCAACACAGTCCTACCTGCTGCCTCTGGAGCTCCTGTCTCCTCCTTCACAGGTGTGTTCTGCTTCGCACCTCCTCCCCATCCATCATCATCTTCCTCTCCCCCCATCCCCCAGTCGTCAGCGGTGTCACACCAGTCAGTGACCCGCAGAGGAGCCTCCCGAGCCAGTGCAGGCGGCCCGGGTGTCCGCACCTCTGCCTCCAGGCACTGTGAGCGGAGCACCGCCCAGCACTCTGACCGACCGCTGCACTCAGCTCCCGGGCACGCGAAGAGGTGGAGGTTCCTGTGGTACGGAGACGTGTCCACGGGGCAGTACACCTGCACCACGTGGACTAGCGGGACTCTGCAGCGGCCGCATCGCGGTGAACGTGCAGCGATGCCCGGCGGCCAGTCCGGCCGACCCCCCACTTTGTTGGTCAGATAGGAGCATCGTTGCTTCTTGGACTCGATCTCTCCGTCACACAGACCCAGCAGAGCCACCTCCTGAGCGCGTGAGGCCATCTTTAAAAAAAAAAAACGCCGACCGGAAGTGGAGTTCAGCGTGGGAGGTCCCTCACCAAAATACCACCGACTGGAGTCAAATGGAAATATAGACACGGGAAATGTGTCACTGAACTATAAATTACTCGATAAAACGAAACCATTATTTTATAAATATTATAAATATTTTATATATATTATAATATACAACTATTTATATACGCCGTTAGTTTAAAATTTTCACAGCTTTTAAAGATTTTAACTTTTAAAAAGTCCAAATATAAGCGCTTGTGTTTCATGAGGGGCCAAATTCAAGACTTTCAAAATAAGAGTGAAAACAGCGAAGAGAAACGAAAACTTTAAATTGAAGTCTCGACTTCCGACGCCGTGACAAGCAATTTCCGGGTGTATCAACTTAAAAGCAGCTTCCAAAGTTAAAGCTAAAAAGAAAAAAAAACAAATTAATCAAATTTATTTAGAGTTTTACAGATTTTTTTAACCAATAAATACATTTCACCAGTGTTTAAACTGCTGTGTGTATTCAAACAAATGTTCAGCACTAGTTGCTCTCATTCTTTCCTCACCAAAAAATAAAACAGAAAAAAATAAAAAATAAAATTAGAGGATAAAAAAGGAAATTGATAGGAAATCTTTCTATCATAAAAGCCGGCAAATTTCTAAGGAAATGTTTAAATGTATGAGAGATAGTAAAATTATGAGATTTGTTAAAATAAATTACACATTTATGACGAAAATGGTCAGTTTACAAGAAAACCTACAATTTTATTAAAAGGAAAAAAAAATCTGCAAATTTATGAGAATGAACTCAGAAATTCAAGAACAAAAAAAACATTAGACACATTAAATATTTGGTTTTAAGAGTATTTTTCATCTGTCTATTCTTCACTCTTCATCACCTGATTATTATTCTCAATTATTAGTGAGCTATTTTTTCTGCTGCTGTTTGATGTTCTGCTCTCTGTGCTGCAAGAATAAACTCACTTCACTGCACCATTCATTGGTGCTTCTGTGTTTTTCAGATCAGATCATAAAACAGCTGCAGTGGCTTTGAAACCCTACATAACTTTCAGGGATTAAATGAATGATTTGACAGAAGCTGGTAATAACAGGATTTTAATATCTACATACAGCCAGAGCCTTAAAAATGATCTCTGGGAGTGAGCCGAGTGTTCTGGTTTCAGTCTGAAGAACATGTCCCTGAATGATTTAAACAAAGTTAGAACAGACCGATTTCTCACTATAAAGCAGTAAAGAGCTGGCTGGCTGCATAATTTACGGCCTAATGTAATTACATGTAATCCCTCCTTGAGTATACATTTTTCTCTACATTGACCGTTTCCCCCTCAGGGCTGCTGCAGGAGCTGTGAAATGATTTCCCGTGGTGTGTAACCGCCTCTAATGCCCTCTCCTTTCTCTGCTAATTAGCTCCAGTGTGAGGAGCCTCTGTTAGTGAAACCACAGCAGCGGTTTCTCTGAATCAACACGTTTTAGCCCATTTACTGCAAAGCAGCCGCACTTTGAATCTCTGCTGAGTTTTTAATCATAGCAGCGGCTTTCAGATTCATCTCGGTGCTCCCCAGCAGGTGCTGGTTTCACTTCACATCATTACACTCTGAGAGTAAACTCAGAGGCTTGACACTGCAGATAGATAATTCATCCTGTTTGATGGAAGATTTCACTTTAGCTTTATATCTCCTGGCTACGTGCGTGCTTTTAAATCTCTCCTCAAAATCCATTTTATAGATCGGCTCTGCTGCAAAGTTAGTCACGTTTTATTTCCTCTCATTTTATTTTATTCATCCCATTATCTCGCTTTCAAGCTGACTTTTTCCAGAGGAGCACATAAAGACTTTTTGTCTTTAGGAGATGTGTTATTTATTTGAACGCAAAGAGTACACAAGGCGTTCAGCTGCTGTTTCCTTATTCAGTTTAAAGCAATTCAAAGGCTCAATAGTGAAACAGTTTGTTGTTCCAGATGCCAAAAAGTCAGCTTTGTCTTTCCAAGACTTGTAGTTATGTTAAAGGGATTCTAAGTGGAGGAGGGATGATGATCCGAGTGGACCATGAGCTTCTCTGTAGAGTCAGTGTGTCACTGTGTCCCACAGCTGAAGCTTGGACCAAACCGAGTCATCAACAGGACAAAGATCCAAGCACAGCAGCAGATCTGCAACAGAACAGCTGAAAAAGAAAAGAATGGAGCTGCTGCAGAGCTCAGAGAGCTGTGCATGAACGAATGCTGCAAACCTCAACGAGCTGAAGCAACCAAAACTTCTCCACAGTGATGAGGCAGACTTATAAAGTCACACAGGAACCATCGCTGCAGGTTATTGGTGCTGAAGGAGGTTCTACAAGCTGCAGAATAAAGTGGAACTCATGCAGAACGAACTCGGTCTCAGTGAGCTTCCTGTTAGCAGCAGAAGTTAATTAACAGCGATGGCTCTGAATCTCATCAGAGCTGCTGAGGTCTGACACTCCTCCTCTGCTGGACCAGAAGATGCAGGCTTGACGCCAAAGCGAGCACTCCGGGTGACCCGCTCCGTCAGTTTATGACACAAGAATGTATATCAGCCAGAAACGGGGGGGGGGGGGGGGTTACAGTTGTTGCTTTATAAAGTTATAAATGAACCAGAATCAAATCCTAAGACATCGATATTTAATCTCCAGCCCGACGAAATCAGCTTGAGGCTGTGAACGTGAACAGTTTTCATTTTGATGACCAAGTGTGAGAAATACAAGAATATTTTTATGATAGTAACAGAATAAAGCACAAGGCAAAGAGGCGGTGGTGACCAGTGGGCTTAAGTTGGAGGTGATTATGTCACAGGTCACTCTGATCCCTCTGGCAGGCCGACTGCAGATAACCTTTTGACCTTCACTGAAAGGAGGAGGAGGTGGCGATGTGCTTCACCTTTCCATTCTTAAAGGCTTATGATAATCTAAGTGGGTGGAAATGATTGACCCCTCTCCCTGGCGGGGTGCAGCCTCTCCTCTCTGTCGCCTTCATATCGCCTTAGTTTTCTTATTTCGTGACATGCTTCATCTTCTGCCCCCTGTGGTGGAGACAGAATGAAGACAACAGCGTGCACGGATGCTGAGTTTAAAACATCCTCGCTCCTGCACACTTATCACAAAGATGACACAGATGCCACGTGCATATGTTTTACACCGTGAGAAGACCACGCCCCCGCGCTGAATAAAACCTCACACCGAACTTTAAGTCACCAAACTTTAAGCTGCCTTTTGTTTTTAATTAATCATACAGTGATGTGAACCCTGCTGCTTAAGATGCTCAAAGAGGATTCACTGACCAGCACATCTGGATATCTGCAGGGCGGCGGAGGATCATAAACTCCTGGATCTGCATTGCTCAGTGAGTTCAGAGGTCATGTGGACTGTCTTTGTTTCACTGCTCACGTGTGAAGACATTAGCGGAGGTTTTATTTTTGACTGAATATATTTGACATCCGTTTAACTACGTCTTGCAACAAATGAACGTCTCCACAAAGCTCTCAGCTTTCACACAGACTCAGCCAGGAGCCTTTAACAAAGTTTGCTGATAAAACAATGAAAACTGAATTTTTTAAAAGACCAAAAGTAACATTATAGGAATATGTTCAAGCTGTCTGACGAAGGTTGCAGTTCCTCTAATTGACATATTTTATTCCTGCACAGTTGGTGTGGAGCGCCCACAATTCTATTCTATTCTATTCTATTCTATTCTATTCTATTCTATTCTATAGTGTGATTCCAAGTGTGAATCAGCCACCATAGACTCCCATGTTAAACTTTACAGCATAAAAAACATGTTTATAACCTGATAAAAAGAAGAAAGTCGGGCCTCTGTGACTGACAGGTGGATGGTGACACAGGTGCCATGTTTGGCATCCCTGAACCGGATCTATGGACCAAGTTTCTGTGGTTAATTATGGGAGCAATAACATGGCTGCTGTGCGGTTAACTGTACCAACAAAGAAGTTTGTGTCACACTGTTCTTGAACAACCCTTTAAAAAATTTCCCTACGAGCTCACAGGTATTACAGATAAAATCCATCATAGCCGTTTGATTTATATTGTCATCTTCAGCTGCTGCATCCTCTAAATACGTTGATGCAGGTTTGAGGCAAATTACTTCATTTACAGTTTTTTTCTGATGGCTTGAGCACATTTTTTGTAACTATTGGCTATTTTTGCAAAACTCTGCACACAAATAAGAAAACTCTTCACCCAATCAGCAAAACATTGTAGTTTTCTTGTAAAAGCGAATAACCTTTGCTTAACTCTCCACACCTTTGTAAAAATGGTATTTTCGTATCCAACAGTTAACACAAGCCATCATATTAATAAGCACACAATGCACCAACTACACACTGATGGTATGAATAAAAACACATCTGGCTTTTGCTTTCTCTGTGCACAAGGTAGGCCATGTCAGTGTGAGGTCATACTTTTGTCATAGATCCGTAAGCATAGAGGGATCCAAACTTCAAGTACTGGTGTTTATTCACACACATCAAAACAAACACAAGTGTTTATTTCCAAGTATAGGATTATTTGCAATCACCATATTGACTATATGGGTTTCTTGGTCTGCAGTGAACATGCTTCCTCTGCCCCCAGCATCTGGTCATCTAGCAATTCTGTAAAGTAACAATTTCAGTATTTTTACATCTATGGTATTGTTGTGTTTGTCATTAGCATGGCAGTGCTACAGATCTTAGTGCAAAGTGACTGTACTAACCAACTCTCATTTCAAAATGTCCTTATGATGCTTGCTACAGTGTAGCGGCTCGAGTTAGGCTGAACCCGTTGGCCAGCTTCCCTCAGGGTCACTCCATGGTTGATGACATGGTCACTATTGTAGCTCTGATGTCATCAGCAATTCTATTTCTTACTCTTCTTACCCTTCCTCTCCCCGCTCCTCGTCCTCCTCTCCCCCCTCCTCATCCTCCTCTTGCTCCTCCTTGTCCTTGTCGTCCTCTTCATCCTACTTCTTCACCTCCACGTCCTCTTCCTCGGCCTCCTCTACTTCTCACTCTTCCTGCTCCCTCCACTGTACTCCACACACACAGCTTACCTGTATTATAGTGCTTAGGCTGATTGCAAAGTGAACTAATTATCTAAAAAAGTTTTCACATGTGACAGTGTGCCAGACAGTTGATAAAATAGTGTAAATAATGGCCTTAAATGTGTATAGTTTTGGTAGGAGTGTGTTGATCATTTGCAAATTGAGTGTAAAGCAGTGAGTTGTGTTTACAGTTCTGCAAAAAGAGTGCTGTGCAGTGGATTGTAGCTACAGGTTTGCAAAGTGTGTGTTACAAAATGGCAAACTGAGTGCAAAGCAGTGTTTGTGCTTTTAGTTTTGCAAACTCAGTGAATGGTTTTGCTATAAGTATTAATAGTTTTAGAAATTGTGCTATAAGAATCACAGTTAGGGTTTAAGCATTCAGAAAAAACTGTAAAAGTGAGTGTAACCATCCAAACCTGCTAAATGATGAATGAGTGGACAAAAGAAAAGACTGCTGCTGGGTATTTAAAGATAAATGCACACAGTCGACATGCATGAATGTTTCTGTCCCTGCAGGATTTAAAAACTGGGGGCTCTGCCTGTTATTTACTTTCTGTACGTCCCACCTGCACGGTTACAGTTTGTCTGCTTCCTGACCTTCTAATTAAGGATTTACTATCAACTATTGATCACAAATTCAGCTTCATACACACCGACACAACACATCTCTACTGTACACATTACATAAGGCAGCGTGATTAAAAGAGCATGAAAGCATCTCTGCAGTCCACCGAGACAAGGATTTAGATCATGATCAGAAAAAACTGATGATGATGAAACCGATGATCAGCTCGTTTGAGATCAACACACAGATCAAAATATTTTAGATGTTCAAAAAAGAGAAGAAGAAGGAGAGAGACGAGAGCAAAGAAGCACACGTCTGTCTTATAAAAGATTAAGAGGCAAAAGAAAGCCTCAGCATGTCGTTCAGACACATGTTATTATAAATGAGAGAGCTGCGAGCAGGACTGTCCACGCAAATGTGACCAGAAACAAAGAAAAGCTGTTATGAGCCACTTTTGCCAGGAGGTGGAGCCAGACCTTCATCAGTCTGGAAGCATGAGCCCACATAATAAGAAGTGAAAAGTATACTTGCACTGCCTTGTTTTTATTTACATGATTTATCTGCGTGTTAATGTATAGTTACTTACAGCTACTGTGAAATAAAATGAAGTGTGCAGACTGAACTTTTGCATTGCCCCTCGGAGGAGTCCTCTGCTGCAAACAGGGTCAGAGAGAGTCCTTATCTATTTAACTGCAGCAGGTAGGAAAGGTTTCTGTCCTTGTTACTGAAGGAACCTGCTGCAGTAGATCATGCAGCGGGTGTGAGGTGGTGTCCGGTATGTTCAGCAGTTTGTGGAGCTTCCTTTACTCAGTAACAACCCGCAGGAGCTCCAGAGTCCCAGCACTGAGCCAACCTTTCTCATCAGCTTGTTCTCCCTCTTGGTGTCGCTGGCTCTGATGCGTCTACTCCAACAGATAACTGCAATAAATAATAAAATAAAAGGGGGTTAAAAAAAGATGTGTCAGTTTACTTTAAATGGCCTAAGCCGACTCAAGAAGTAACAGTCATGTGACAGCTTTGGTTATGTTCCTCCCTCAGGCTTACTTTGTGCTACTGACAGAGCATGGTTAAGTAACTGTGCATACACTGAGTATAAAGAATGGATTTCAACACGCAGCATCATCCATTGGTCCTAACTTTGAAGCCCAATTATTGCATTAATATATTTGCATTAAAAATGCTCCAAAAGGCTCCAAGAGCTCAAACACAGTCCAGAGATCCAGTTCAGGGACTCAGATAGCTGAGGTAAAGCCTAGCAGCTACTGCCACCTGTCAGTCAAAGAGGCCACGCCTCCAAATGTAAGTGTGTCCAAATGTAAGCATGTAAATGCTATGAAGGAGGAACTATCCATTAATACTAAAATCGGTTTTTGAATGGGGTTGTAAACATGTTTAACTCTGCTGTAAAGTTTTAGAGGGAGTATGTGGGGACTGACTCACCACTGGAGCCTCTAGTGGACATCAGAGGAACTGCAGACTGACTTCATTTTTCAGCCTTGGAGCTTCTACATAAATATACCTGAGCATTTTTAATGCTGTGGCTCAGGAGTGTCTATAAGGTGAGATGATCTTTCAATAAGAGTGAAAAAAAGTGAAATAAATAAAAATCATCAGATCAGCGCTGCCCTCTTTTTTTCATTGCATCAGTGCTATTTGGCCCACAGCAACAGCTCTACTGTAAAATGCCTCATCCATCTCACATCTCCAACTAAAACTGAAAAAACAAAAACTGAGACGCTGTGTGCACCTTTGTGAAAAGCTGCAGAGTCACGCTGAGGTCCCATATTTCCGAAAGAGATCAAAATGTTTACATAAGTGATTTTTTTTTTAACCTTTGCCATTCCAGACGGACTTCCTTCCTCTTTCATCCCCTTTTCTCCGATCACTGGGGACACAGCAGCCGTGAACACATTTATCTGAGCGTCCCATTCCCATTATCCCATTCATGTATCCAGGGAAACACGGAGGCCTGCCGAGGCTTTCTCCCTGTTAGGGGACGAGTGGGATGAAGCCTCTCAGAGCAGCACCCACTTCTCTTCATACGTCCTTTCACTTCCACTTTAACCACCTGCATGAAGTTTAAAACAACGTTTCTGCAACAGCAGCTCACAGCTGTTAGAGTTGAACACATGATGTTTTCCTGTTTTCTTCTGTGTCTTTGAATCTCTGCGTCTCCTTCATGGAGGCTGACAGCGTCGGACAGTTTGGATCTGGAACATGAAAGTCGGATTTTCACTGGTCGATTCCTGTAAGCTGCAGACTCACAGATCAGGGTCGGTGTGCAATGAAGCTGTTGTTTGCCAACCTCCGCATCCCAAAGCAAAGCAGCGGCTTCACTTTATTCTTTCTGTTTGTGTGTCCAGAAGGAGCCCTGACGGTGGGAGCGCCTCGCTTTTCTTCCATCTTGGAGGAAAATCCTTCAAGTCCAAAATTAATCAGCCGATCAGTGCGAAGCACAAACGTCTGAACAGTTCGTGAAGCAAACCTGCAACCTTCAATTTCCTGGTGCAGAGTTTCCTAACAGTTTCATGAAGCATGCAGTTGAAATCTGACCGAACGGTCTGAATTAGCACTGGAGAAACTGGTCTCACTCTGAGCCTTTACATCACTGCACCAAAGGACATGTGGTGTGATCTGGAGGGACCGCAGCCTTTCACACCCTGTGAAAGAGAACAAGCTGTTTTTCCTTTTTCAAGCTACAGGACGAAGAACACACCGTGTGTTTACTGTAGCTTTATTTTAACTGTAGCTATATTTACTTATGTGGTACTAGTTTACATCCATCCATCTTCTCCTGATTCTGTGGGTCTGGGTTGCAGGTGTTAAGGCCGAGATGGCCGGTGCGTTTGGAGAGCGGACCCAAGAGCAGACGCGGGAGAGAGGAAACAAAGTATAACAAAAAGCGAGACGTTTATTAGGCTGAATACATGAACACAAAACAAGGCAAGGTGAACTGGGGCAGAACTAAACTAAAACTAAACTGGGAACAGCTAAGACTAACCTATGGAAACCATGAAATCCATGAGAACATGCATCTGAGCAGGCGCATGCAAAAACCAACACCTGACGCGACATGAAGTGATGCAAACAGACAGACAGACACTGAACAGAGGGAGACAGAGGACTAATGAAGGTAATGAGGGAAGAGGAAACACCTGGGGAAACAGCTGACACAAATAAAGACTCTTCAAAATAAAACAGGAACATAATTGGACATAGACATGACAACATGAGACACATGAGAACAGAACAGCACGAGCGTAACTAAACATTAAACAAAGAGGACGAGACAGACTAACACGGAAGACAGGAAAAGACTCATAAACACAGAGACATGGATGGGACATAAACTAGACCAGGGGTGGGCAACTCCAGGCCTCGAGAGCCGGCGTCCTGCAGGTTTAAGATCTCACCCTGTGTCTACACACCTGAATCAAATGATTAGTTCATTAGCAGGTCTCTGGAGAACTTCAAGACATGTTGAGGAGGTCATTTAGCCATTTAAATCAGCTGTGTTGGATCAAGGACACATCTAAAACCTGTCTGGAGATATAATCTGCCTTAAGTTGTCTGAAACACATTCTAGTCAGATGCCACATCAGCGGGCTCCTCTGAGCGTAGAAAAGTAGCTCCTCACTTTTATGGCCCCTCCATGAATCATGGCCACATGGTCCTCAGACCCACCCTAGAGCTGGGTGTCAGAGAGGAGCTCAGCCCAAAAGAGTCTCATGGACTCACACCAGAGGCTGTAGGAGTCCAATCCCCAGTTGGCCAACCCTTTTAATGAGCCGTTAATTTAATCAGTTCAAATCAAGGTTCTTTATGTTGCAAAGTAAAGACCCTACAGTGCCTAAAAACCCAGGCATTTACAAAACAGCTGATGAACTTTCAACAACACATCTGAATGCACAGCAGGAAAAACACTTTAGCGCTCCTTTTCAGGGAAACTCGAGACTTCTCTGTCACTCTCAGTCCTTCCAAAGAGTTTGCGACAAACCCTGATCTGCACTTTGCGAGAAATAAAGCTGAGCTGACAGGTATCAGTGGGGTCTGCTCATTACTGTAGTGCAGTGTGCATCAGGCTTAGACTGGCGCTCGTGTCAACAAGCCTCTGTTTGTGAAAAACTGTCTTCATTTCCACCTGCGGCTCGTCTCTACGTGCGGCAGACGCCCTGAGGGAACCACGATCACGACATGCAGCACTCTGGTTAATTATCCCGGGTAACCGTCCTCAGACTGCTTGTCGTTGCCACGGCAATGTTGCCCAGGTCAGCACGGCGTCGCCTCAGCAGGAGAGGAATCGTTTTGGGGGGTGGGGGCGGTGGTGGTGTGAGATGGTGCGGTTGTCATACAGAGTGTCTGAATGCTGAGCCGCTTATCAGCTCGACCACACCATCACTCTCTCAGTGGGACTTTGAGCTGCTAAATGGAGTTTTTTAATTGGTTCTGCTGCGTGGCGGGAGTCTCTGCAGGAGCAGCCATGTTGGCTTCGGTTTGAGAATCAGCCTGCTGTGGACTTGGCGTGCTGATCCTGGTCACACCCAGCGGAGGGTTCATGCTGTCGATAGCGGGGTCCATTTAGCTGCCACGGGTTTGTTTGGGGTGCAGTGTGATAACGGAGAGGGCGGTCGTGGAGCCGCAGGCGGCTGGGATTTAATTAGAACTGAATTAGCAGTAATATTTCAGATTTTCTCATATTTGATTTTATTACACTGCTTAGAGAAAATGACTCACAGTCCATCATCCCCTGAACATCTAAACTGGAACTTGATAAAGCTCCTGTAGCCTCTGGATGGGAGGAATGAAACCAAGGAAGAAGTGCCAAAAAAACGCAGTTCCTCTGGTGTCCACTTGAGGCTCCAGCAGTGAGTCGGTGCCCGTGGATGTTAAAATGTTCATGTTTACATCAGCAATAAACACATGTACTGCTATGAAACACGAACAGGAGTTTAAAATTTGCTTCACCAGGGGCGTGGCCTCTTTGATTGACAGGTGGATGGTGACACAGGCTGGACTGGACTCATAATTCAGACGCCCTCTACAGGAAAGGGCAGAGCAGGCTGTACCTGCTGCGGAGACTCAGGTCGTTTGGAGTGGAGGGCCCACTCCTGAAGACCTTCTATGACTCTGTGGTGGCCTCAGCCATCTTTTATGGTGTGGTCTGCTGGGGCGGCAACATCTCCGCCGGGGACAGGAAGAGACTGAACAGGCTGATCCGCAGGGCCAGCTCTGTTCTAGGATGCCCTCTGGACCCAGTGGAGGTGGTGAGTGACAGGAGAATGGTGGCTAAGCTGTCATCCCTGTTGGACAACATCTCCCACCCCATGCATGAGACTGTGACAGCACTGAGCAGCTCCTTCAGTGGCTGCGGCACCCACGGTGTGGGACGGAGAGATTTCACAGGTCTTTCCTCCCCACTGCTGTCAGACTCCACAATAAAGACTTTAACTGATCAAACACACAAACCCACACATGTGCAATAACACTAAGTGCAATAATCTTCCTGGCATCGTTGTATTTTTTACTCAGTTGTATATCGCATTTGTATTCTATTTTTATCTTATTGTATATTTTATTCTATTTTATTCTACTGTATATAGTATTTTATTTTATTCTATTCTGTACAGTTGTGTACTGTATTTATTCTTATCTTATTTTATTCTAATTTTTGCTTCATAACTTTTGCACTGTCCACTTCCTGCTGTGACAAAACTAATTTCCCACATGTGGGACTAATAAAGGTTCTCTTATCTTATCTTATCTTGTAGCTATGACCTGGCTTCACCTCAGGTAACAGGTGTCCCCGTAGTGGACCTGCAGACCCTTAGACTGTATATAAAAGATGGACTCTGCAGTGTGAAGCATCGTTTGGATTTTGCCTGCTGGTCTCAGTTTTCTGGAGCCAGGGTTTGAAGTGCAGCAGTGACTCGGTGGATACGTGGTAATTAACAGCCTCCCACCTGTCAGTCAAAGAGGCCACGCCCCTAACAGGTGACTTAACCTCCCCCCCATGTTTCATAATTTTGTGTTGTACTTCATATATTCTGACTCTCTAAGAACTACCATTGTTGCCCCTCAGTGTGACGTAATGTCCTACATCAGCGGTCCCAGGCCCCGGGCCACGGACGAGTCGTTTGGTACTGGGCTGTGAGAGTTGAGGCTCGGGTGTGAATTTTATGGTTTTCAGGAGTTTTTATCAGTTTTTATCATTTTTTAAATTGTTTTTATCGTTAACTCAGTTTCCCTGAGTCTTTCCCCGTGTGTTATGAATAAATCTTGGTTTTTTTTGGTACTGGTTTTATTTTGTTGTATTTATCTGTGACACCTTAAAGGCCGGTCTGTACAAATATTGTCGGACATAAACTGGTCCGTGGCGCACAAAAGGTTGGGGACCGCTGTCCTACATGACATGGATAAAATGACCAAAAACGTGTTTTAAATTTCTAAATGTCTTTAAAGGACAGCTGAGTATTGCTCTAGGGGACATGCAGTTTTCACTCCTCTTAAATTTGTATAATTTCAGTTTTGTGAGGCTGAAGTTTGGCTCACATTCAAAGAAAAAGTCCAGCAAGTTCAACCATCTCATCTAAGAATGCTGTTCATATTAATTACATGAAATAAATGACTGATTATTTATTTCGAGCATATGCGTACATATATACAGGAAGGAAAATATTGTCTTCTAGTACAACAAGTGCTCGAAAAGGAGTGGGAAGAAGTAATACCTATAATACTACATAATACTTATATAGCCCAGCTGCACATACACCCTCAGTCATGTAGTTGTGCAGCTTCTTCCTGAATGTTCCTAATATGTTCTATAACTTATCATATGGGACATGGGAAAGACCTGCAGTAGCTTCATCTGTTTACACACTGATTTAAATTTGTGGATATTTGTTCGTTGCTCGTGCTGAGCCCACATTCCACCATTGAACCGCGCGCGCGCGCACACACACACACACACACACACACACACACACACACACACACACGAACCTTTCCTACTTTCTCACCACGTGAACTTTAAAATTCTCATTTCATTAGAACCTGTTTAATTTTGTTCATGACTGTGTGTGTCTGATGTGAGGTTTCCAACTGATTTTATTGTCAAGTATCCTAAGAATTTATTCTCCTTTATTAATTCAATTTTTCATTTTCTACCTGTATTTGTGTCCCATCATTGACCTCATAGTTACCAAATATCATTGCTTTGTTTCACTAAGATTTAGGGATCATTTATTACATCATACAAGTTTTTAACTGTCTTAATTTATTATTTACATTATTAATAAGTTCCTTATAATTATCCTCACAAAAAAATATTAGTATCATCAGCAAATAACATTAAGTTTGATCATTTAGAAACATGACATTAATATGTTAAATACACCGGGGCCCAATAATAAAGTAACAGCTTTACACAATTATGTTGCAGCCGAGTGATCAAATATCATTTTTAAGAGCAGGTGGTATGACAATGATCACGTCCATCTTTTATATACAGTCTATGGTATGGATACATCCTGAGTATAAAATATTGAGTTTTGTGTCCACGCCTTGTTTTAACATCACAGAGGAAGGAAACACACTTTGCTTCCTGTGAAATGAATCAGAATTAAAAGGACAGTTCACACAGGAACAGTCTCATTAAACTGTAATTTCAGCTTCATAAATTAGCTCTTATGAATTCACCCGTTAAGAGCTTCTGTTTAAGGTCTCTGACTCTCAGCGGCCAATAAAGACAACTTCAGACTCATTATGTATATTAATACGGGTAAAACATGAGAGCAGGAGGACACAAAGCGAGACGTGTCGGAGCTCTAAGAGCAGCAGGATGAGATGAATTTCATCCTGCTGCAGCCGCTCAATACAAATTAATTTTCTGGCCTCGGCTCTGCGTGCAGTTTGTGTTTTGGGGTGTGACAATAAGAGCCAATTCTCATCTTCTCACAAACCTCACGACTGTCGCCTGAACTCCACGACCTGCAGCTCCGCTCCTCTTGCTCATCCCTCCTCTTCCTCCTCTGGAGAGCTTCGCTGAGGGCCTCAGGGGCTGGACACACTCCCTGGTTTCCTCTGTGTGTGTGTCATATGTCAGATGATGGTAGATATCAGAATCCATAATGAAGACGGAGGATGAGTCCCAGAGGACGGGCGAGTTCAGGAGCCGCTGATCTGCATCTTTAAGCAGAAGCTCTGCTGTCATGACGCCTCTGAGTAATCACACTTCATGAATAGGTAATCGTTGGGAGGGCCGGGCCCCACGGAGGGTCCGAGTCCCAGGAACAAACAGCGCAGTCTCTGTATGAAAACCCCGGGAGAATTCATATGCAACCGGCTCTGTGTTGCTGTTTTTAATGCTACGACTCACCGAATCCTTGTGTGGGATTCACGTCCTGTGGAGCTCCTGGAAACGTACAAACTGCACAGACTGCGATCGTGGCTCAAGAGTTGGGTGTTCACCTTGTAATTGGAAGGTTGCCGGTTCGAGCCCTGGCTTGGACAGTTGTCCTTGGGCAAGACACTTCACTCGTTGCCTACTGGTGGTGGTCAGAGGGCCCGGTGGCACCAGTGTCCGGCAGCCTCGCCTCTGTCAGTGCGCCCCAGGGTGGCTGTGGCTACAATGCAGCTCGCCATCACCAGTGTGTGATGGCTGGTTGTGTAAAGCGCTTTGGGGTTCATAGGAACTAGTAAAGCGCTATACAAATACAGCCCATTTACAACTGATAAATGAATTTGTAGCACCCTCAAGGATGGACGTACGCACGATGTAGTTATGGAACAGGGTTTATTCTGGTCTTGGCAACCCGTGAGAACTGCTCACGGACAAAACAATAAAACAAAAACATCACATAAAAATGCGCTCTTGTACGCAGTATCAATCAATCAAAAATCCTTAATTACAGAAAATAAAACATTTAGACACACAAACCTCGTGAGCTGACATCCAGGAGGTGCTAAATAGTCCTTTATGGCCTTATTGCCTTATCCTCCATCTTCTTTCTCAATTATTTCCACTCTTTAAACGATATTTTCTCCATGTGTGGAGCTAACCGTGAGCTGCAGCATGCAGACACCATGTGCGCTAGCAAAAAGGAAAAAGTGGCTGGGTGGAGACCCAAACAGCAAAGCTGTACCCTACACAGTTCACCACCAGAGGGCGCAAAGGAACAAAATCCAGACATACAGCTTAACAAACATCAAATGCAACAAACATCACATGCAAAAGACCGTTACACTCCCACCAATCACTCGTGATTTAAAGAATAAAGTATTGCCTAGGAACTAATGAACGGCTTTTGAATGAACTATCATGAATTATCCTTTAAGCAGAGTGCGGTTGAGAATCTTCTTCCGCTTCCATCAGAATGACTGTCTTCTGAATGGGTCTTTCCAGGTGCACAGGTTTGGAGGTACGTTTTCCTGCTCTATCCAGGGTTGGATCACTCAGCAGCAATTTCACCTTCCTCACTTTTCCATCCTTTCCAGGATACACTTCAATGATCCTTGCCAACTTCCACTGGTTGCGTGGAGTTATCTTATCCTTCAGGAGGACAACATCATTGATCTTAGCATTTCTGTGCTCCTTGGTCCACTTCTGTCTGCCTTGAAGATTTAACAAATACTCCTTTTTCCACCTTGTCCAGAAAGTGTTGGCAAGTAGTTGAACACGACGCCACCTCTTACGGAGATAAAGATCTTCTTTCACAAACCTTCCTGGAGGTGGAGAGATGATTGTGGACTTCATGGTTAGTATGTGATTCGGTGTTAAAGGTTCTGGGTTTGATGGATCACATAGTTGGTCAGTAGTCAATGGTCTGCTATTAATCACTGCCATGACTTCATACAGGAATGTCCTCAGAGAGGAGCTGTCGAGTTGTTTGGCTGATTGTTCCAGAATGGACATGAGAACACTTCTTATGGTGCGAATTTGTCTTTCCCAGACACCACCCATGTGACTAGACGCTGGGGTGTTCATGAGAAACTCGCAGTCCAGTTTCCCTAGCTTGGCTTGATCCATTTCCTTAAATGCTCCAATAAACTCATTTCTAGTGCCGACAAAATTCGTGCCTTGATCGCATCTTATCTGGCGAACTGTACCTCTTATGGCCATGAATGCACGTAAGGAGTTGATGAGGGAATCTGTAGAGAGATCATCAAGCATTTCAAGATGCACTGCCCTGGAGCACATGCAAGTGATTAGCAAGCCATAACGCTTTAGCTCCTTGCGGCCTTCTTTGACATAAAAAGGACCAAAGCAGTCCATCCCACAGTAGGTGAATGGCGGTGTGGTCTCCATCCGATCCTCTGGGAGGTCTGCCATCTTCTGCTGCTCTGTGCGCCTTCTGAACCTTCTGCATTTTACACATTTATAGATGTAAGATGACACAATCTTGCTGCATCCAAGAATCCAGAATCCGTTAGCTCGAAGTTCATTCATGGTGATCCCTCGTCCTTGATGGTATGTCTTCTCGTGATAATGTTTGACCAGTAATGCCGACACGTGACTGTCTCTTGGCAGGATCGCAGGATGCTTGACATTGGGGTGCAAAGCTGCATGTGTTAAGCGTCCGCCTACCCGAAGAATGCCTTGGTCATCAAGAAATGGACATAACTTGTGTAACTCGTTAACCTTGTCTTTCATCTGCATCACATCATGGTGTTGCAAGGTTTTTATTTGCTGAGCAAAGGCGGTTTCTTGAACCATCTTTATGATCGTTAACTCTGCTTCCTTTCTCTCTTGTAGGCTACTGATGTCGTGTGATCTACTCTTGTGATCCTTTGCTTCTTTCACATACCGCTTGAGTCTAGCAACTGCCTTAACCATTCTCGACCAGTCGGAAAACTTGTGTAGGCGATCTAACAAGGACCTTTGTTCCTCCACTTGTATCTTGTGGACTTGAACCTTCTTAACCTCCGGGTCACTGGTTGATAACTCTCCCACCTTAATTTCACCAGTGGGTATGACCTCTGTGGGAGAGATAATTTCCTTTATTTGAGTTCTGTAGACATAGTGAACCTTGTTGGTGAAGTTTGAAGAAGGCTGAATGTCAGGCACCACTTCCTTCACAATGACTTGGTGACTTATTCCGAAGGCATCTCCATAATCAAGACATGGATTGCCATAACCCACAATACTCCATCCCAGATCAGTTTTTTGGGCGAACGGCTGATTTTCCCTTCCAGACACAACCTCACGAGGAACAAGTGCTTGGGGGCAGTTGTACCCAATCAGCAGACCAACATCACAGCTTTGTAGTGGAGCGATCTCACTTGCAATGCATTCAAGATGAGGCCAAGCCTTAGCTGTTGTAGGCGATGGAATGTGATCTCGGTTTGCGGGAATAAAGTCTCTGGAATATGTTACTGGTAGGGAAATGGTCTTATTTGAGTAGAACCCTCTGACTTGTAGACCTGAGAGCTTGCGACAAGCCACAACTGTGTTTCTTGAAGACATGGTAGTGAGCTTTAGCTGAGTCGATTCACCTTTGACATGCAGAGCTTGTGCCGTTTCTTCAAGAATAAAGGTTGTATCGCTCTGTGTATCAAGGAGCGCGTACACAAGAATTTCATGCTCTGGCTCACCTTTGGTTGACACCCATACTGGAATAATGGAAGATGTGTGAGTGTCGTCAACATTCTGCGTGACTCTGTTAGAAGTTGCTTCACTTGTTGTTGGTGTGACACTGTTGTCTTGTGAGACGTCTGAGTTCGTTTGTCTTGTCCTGTCACTATTCTTGGTTTGATGTCTCCTTGTTCTGTCTTCCTTATTGCGATTGTCATGAAGACATGTCGGATGTCTTTTATTACATGTGTCACAGGTTTCTCTACTTTCACAATCCTTGGAGCGATGACCAGAGTTCAGACAGCCAAAACATAACTTCTTGTCTTGAACAAACTTTAGTCTCTCAACAATGCTCTCATTTATGAACCTTCTACACTTAAGTAGACTGTGACCCGACCTTTCACAGTACACACAACTAGCACTAACAGTCCTTTCATTTGAGCGAGTTGCTAGCACCTTTGCTCCATTGCCTCTGTTCCTTGTTGTTTTTGCCCCTTCAGTTTCACTTGGCTTCAGAGCATAGAGAGATGTTATGGGATTACAGGCAATTTTGGCTTCCCGTGAGATGAAATCTACAAATTGGCTGAAGCTTGGAAAGGTGTGAGTCTCTTCTTGCACTTCTGTAACCTTTCTGTTCCACCTTGAAGTCAGCCAATCTGGAAGTTTTGCAAGCATTTTTTGGTTTTCATTGCAGTCATTGAGCACTTCAAGCCCCTTCATTTGCGACATGGCTGTCTTACAGCAGCAAAGGAAGTCAGCAAATGCTTGAAGTTCCATACTGCCTTTAGAGCTTATCTTAGGCCATGCGTCAAGTTTGTCTCTGAAGGCCTTTGCTACGAGGAAGGGATTGCCATACCTCTCTTCGAGAACTGTCCATGCTGCATAGTATGCAGACTCTGTGCCAAGCGGGAAGTAGCCTTCTATTGCTTTCCTTGCAGGGCCACTTACATATTTCCTCAGGTAATAAGTCTTCTCTTCAACTGGTATATTTTTCCTGTCGATCAGAGTCTGAAAGGAAATTTTCCAATCATTATATCTGATAGGATCGCCACTGAATATTGTTGGCTCTGGTACCGGAAGACGACTTGCATTAAGAGACACTGCAAATGCTTTGACCAGATCTTCTGTGCTCACCTCACGTTGCGGTGTCACATTTTGTGGCGAGGAACACCGTTTCATATGCTGGTCATTGTTTTCAGACTTGACTTCATTTTTCTTATCAGATCTATGGTGAAGTAGGTTGTATATTTCTTCATCTGAACATTCACTTTGTTCATACACCCGCTGTCGAGCCTTTGCTGCATTCAGCTTTTTTACAGTCTCAAGTCGCTCTACTTCTCTGCGCTTAGCCTCTAGAGCCTTTTGTCTTTGTGCTATTTCTGCTTCTTGCCTTTCAATTTCCTTCATATGGATTTCTTGCGCAAGCAGAACTTGGAGAGCAGCCTCATTTGCTGCAACTTCAGCAGCTGCGTCTTGTCTTTTAGCTGAGAGCCTGCTGGAGTGTCTAGAGGAAACCCTTGAATGAGAAGAGAGCTTAGTGTGGTGTGACTTAACACTCAACCTGTCTGAGGCTTCTAACTTAGGCATAGACTCAGTTTCCTTCCATTTTTCATCCCTTTGACTTTCCACATCTGAGGCTACGGATTTAGATGAAGACTCACTGTCCTTCCAAAGTTCTTCATCTCTTTGAACCACCGCACTACTTGGACTTGGACACTTCCTTACAGATTCGATAATTGTCTTTGTTATGGCTTCACACGTATCCATCCTTCGTCTTGTGTCACTATCTGGAGATTCAATACGTCTGAAGTCATCATAGGCAGCATTCACATCCTTAGAAGCACTCAAAACCTTGGTAACATGTTCTTGTAGCAGATCCTTTGAGCATAGACCATCTATAGCTCCTTTGGCATCCTTAATGACAACCTTCCACTTCTCATAGCGCACACTGAAACGATGTGCAGCCTTCTTTATGTGCTCACCGTACAGTTCTTTGCCCTTTTCCGTCAACGTACGGACTCGTTGGCTCTGTCGTGCTTTTTGTGAGGTAGTAGAAACATCATCAGCTGTGCCTTCAACTGCTTGTAGTTGCTCATCTGCAGAAAGTTGTTCCACATCACCCTTTTCACTGACTTCTGGATTAGCCTCAAACTCTGCCATTGTTGGAGGGTTTTGGTTTTTTTGTGTGTATCTTACTTAGCCTTAATGTAATGGTGCAGCAGCTTAAATTTGATTTGGTAGTTGAGGAGCAAATGGATATCAATCTACATTTACTGTTACAACTTTAAAGCACAGTAATTACTGTTACTCTTTAAACATCACTTAACGTGTATACTTAAGTCACTTTACATATAAGTCACCATTACATATCTTGTCCAAGCCAGTAATACTGTTTCTTACAGAAGCTGCTGAAACCCACCATACGCACAATGCACAGGTTACTCATCACAACATTAATCTATCACTGTATGAATATCAGTCACTTAAACAGCAGAAATGTAAACAATGAGAAAGAAAGAAAAATGAAATATTCCAGTCCTTTGTTCATTTATAAAAGGAAACTTATCTTAATTATTTTTACAGTCCTTTTCGTTTTTATTTCTCTCTTTCTTGTGGTTAATTATATTGAGTCCTTTAACTGAGGCAACACTTATTTTCGGGGCACCTGACTTTCCTGCGGGGCTGCGTCCTTTCATCTACCCGTGCAGAGCGGAGTTCTCACTGTAGCACCCTCAAGGATGGACGTACGCACGATGTAGTTATGGAACAGGGTTTATTCTGGTCTTGGCAACCCGTGAGAACTGCTCACGGACAAAACAATAAAACAAAAACATCACATAAAAATGCGCTCTTGTACGCAGTATCAATCAATCAAAAATCCTTAATTACAGAAAATAAAACATTTAGACACACAAACCTCGTGAGCTGACATCCAGGAGGTGCTAAATAGTCCTTTATGGCCTTATTGCCTTATCCTCCATCTTCTTTCTCAATTATTTCCACTCTTTAAACGATATTTTCTCCATGTGTGGAGCTAACCGTGAGCTGCAGCATGCAGACACCATGTGCGCTAGCAAAAAGGAAAAAGTGGCTGGGTGGAGACCCAAACAGCAAAGCTGTACCCTACACAGTTCACCACCAGAGGGCGCAAAGGAACAAAATCCAGACATACAGCTTAACAAACATCAAATGCAACAAACATCACATGCAAAAGACCGTTACAGAATTTAACTGGCAGATTAATCAGTAATGCTTGTGTGTGTGTGTAACAATAATTCTTTGTTACTATATTTTTGAATGTGTGCGTTGGCTGGTGCTCACAGTACGTTCACCGTATCTGTGCAAGTGTGTGTAGGCTTTGTGTGTGTAGGAGGCGATTCTTTATTTGTGTTCATACTAAAGTAAGAAAAGTAAAACAAAAGTTATTCAAAGCAATGGAGAGCAGCTTTGCATGATTCAAAGAGAAAAATAATCCTTCTTTATCTTATACTGGACGCTGGCGGACCATCATCCTCTGCTAAAAGCAAGCGTGTCCCCTCTCAGTGAGGAACATCAAATCTGTGTTTGCTGCTGACGGCACAGTTGGTAGAGTCAATTTATTTTGGTTGGTTTCCTGGCACAGATGTGGCTTTTAAGCACAGTCCATACATTTTCAGCAGGGTTGAGTTCCATGCTTTGGGAAGGCCAATCCAGACCCATTTCTAGACAAGGATCAAGCCTGCCATGGACAGGAATCTGCTGGTACAGCTGCCCACGTGGACGAGCCAAACGCCTTCTGGACAAAAGTTTGATGGTCAGACGAGACAAAGATGGAGCTGAGTGGAGGAGCAAAGGCGAGGCTTTCAAACCTGAGAACACTGTAGCAGCTGTGAAGCATGGTGGTGGTAGCATCAGGCTCTGGGCTGTGGTTCTGACAAAATCTTCAATTACACCTCAAATCAGCAGCTGGAAAATTGAAACGTGGACACAATCAAGTGTTCCAACAGGACAAAGATCCCAAACACACATCAGAACTGGTTTTGGATAAAGCAGCTTAGCATTAAAACCATGAACTTTACCATTTCTGCCAAGAAGAAGCCAGAAGCTTGTTGATGGGTACCAAAAGCATCTGGTTGAGGTGCAACTTTAAAGTTTAACCAAATATTAGTGGAGGTGTGTGTGTATTTGGGTCTGTTCCAACTATTGATGTTCATTTTATGCAGAGAGTTTTGTTAATGTATCTGAATTATTAAATGTCTGATTCCTAAAAATTCACTTGTTCTGGATAAAAATTCAAAAGCAGAATTTTGAAACTATTCAAATGTGTGCATGTTTTTATGCAAATCCTGCCTCATCTGCATGGGGAAACAACACTTCAGACAACTCGTAATACAAAATATAGCCATCTTAATGCAAGCAGCCAACTGAGAAAGATTCACGATGCTATCGAGTATTTTTTTCCACTCTGCTCACCTCGTCTCCACTCACAGCAGTCCTTTCCCATCTTTATGCTAAGCTAGTCTGAGCACTTATTGACTGTAATAGATGCATTCAGCATGTGTTCAGTCTTGAGCAGTAGGTGTGACAAATCTATTTTGCTGATTATGTAAAAGGGCTTCAAACGATCTCTTCAACAGCTACACCTGTTTGACTGGAGGAAAAGAGGATTTTCCTTCTCACTCTGTTCCTTTTGTCTCCAAGGGGGAAAAACGGAGCTAAAAAAAAAGTTTAAATCTCTTAAACAAAAGGAAACAAAGACAGTTTAGTGGATGCACACACAGCTTTTTAAACTTGGCCTAAAATAAGGAACATGTCCTAGTTTTCATACAAAACCAGAACAGGCATTATTTACCATCCAGTGAGAATGAAAGGAGACATAATAAGACCTTATTTCATACGTTTGTGTATCGCACTAACAGTCCACCAAGAGCCTGCTAGAAACTAAAAAATCCAGAGCTCAGTCTGCCTGTGAGTGCATTTGTCGAGAGGCAGAAACGTAATATTTCCAGTTGTTATCAATCACTGAGGTGTAAAAATCACTGTTATTTGCACATCTGTAAAATGAAACAGACTTTTGTTACAAACTCGTGAACTTTATACTAAAAGAAGTTCTCACCTCTCACCTGGCTGAAGTGTAAATACAGCTCTGATAAAAGCTAAAGACCTGCGTGCATCACTGAAACCTCGAGTATAAAGTAAACCATGACTCCTGAGCCCAAGAACCATGACTTTAGGTTTGTCCTCAGTGTCTAATTTGTGGCTACAGCTGAATTCTTTTCCACTGCAATGACCACAATAAATTCAACCATCCAGCTGTTTTCAAGCTGAGAGTCTGTCCTGGGTCTGCTCTGGTATCCACCCGGTTGGACATCCCTGAAACACATAACCCAGAAGGTGTCCAGGAGCCACCCCAGCTTGCTCCTCTCAGTGTGGTCGATTATGTCTCTACTCTCTATACCCTTCCTCTAACAGGGCATTTACTCTGTGTACACGCTGTGACCACAGAGTCTTCTGAAAACCCACTCTGTAACCTGACATGCACCTCTGAAATGTAAGCACATGTAACATCGAAGCAGCCCACAGTTACGGTCCTTGGTGTGTTTGGTGCCATAATTCCTCCTTTTCAATGTATCAGTCAGAGGATAATAACCATTGCCTCATGGATGGAGATTCCAGAAACTATCGGAACAGATGTGAGGAGATGTGCAAAAGAAGTGAAAAATTTGAGGGACAAAAATGTCAGCCTTTGAAAAATAAAACGACCGCAGCAAAGAGTCGGTGCTCGTGGCTGGCACTTCTTATAAAACCCTGGGACACAACCACATGGTGATTAACACATGATGCTCCAGCACAAGCAGACATGTTGGCAGCGATATCAGCCACTCGGGTTACGGTGAAGTCTGTAAAGAGCTGGGCTCTACAAAGATTCACCTCATAAGTCTAAACTAGCCGCGAGTCTTCAGCAGAAGCTCACGTCCATCTTTGGCCTCATTCTGTCACTGCTCACAGCTTGTGGTGAGGATAGGAAGGCAGATTCACCAATAAATCAATAGTTTTGGAGCTTTAATTCCTTCATTTGATGCAACTTGGTTTAATGAAACCAAATTTGACAAACGAGGATGGAGACGATGGACATACATCCACCTCAGGACACTGCAGGCTCATAAAGTGGGAACGAGCTAAAGCTTTCTCTGTTACATCCTCCTCTCTGAATGCGATCCGACCATAATTTACAAAAATAACTTTATGTTGTATTCAGACGTGAAACTAGTGACTGAGACCAGAAGATCAAGTAAGAAGAAAGGTAATCAAACTTCTTTTTGGCCTAAAGCATGTCATCATTAGCTTAGCTTTCCTTAGCCTGTGTTTTTATGGTTAACAAGTGTGGCGTCCTTCTTTTGCATGTGCCGTTAGCTAGTCATGAAAAAGGATGGTGGAGGTTGCATTCTGTGCTGAGAAGAGGTCAAAGCAACATCTAATGTCAGATGAGGTCACGCAGCGCACAGATAAATGAGGGTAACCGGGCCTGGAAGACGGTTTTTACTGCCAGATGGTTTGGATGCTTTCAGGACTCTTTCATGGTGAGAAGAAAGCCCGAGGGCGAGGACCGCACCACGTTTAAATATCAGGGACCAAATATGAGTCAGACATACATATGAGCCACATTATGAAGATTATCTCCCGCAATATTGTATTAGAGCTCATGAAGAATGCAAAAAGAAGATTTATTGACGGGAGTGTGGCACAGATATGGCTCCTTGAACCCTTATTCAACATGAATTGGAATAATGGCACTTTAATGTTAAAGCTAGAGGCTTTAATGTCAAAAAGGGACAATTTTATCCAACCAGACAGTAACATGTGGAGATAATGAACTCTTATTTCTGTCACAGCTGAGGATAAAGAAAGAAAAAAACCTTCAGCGCTTATCTAAAATATTTTATTTTTCAACACAGCTTTCAAATTTTTCAGTTCATCATT
The DNA here is from genome assembly GCF_001858045.2 of Oreochromis niloticus. Lineage (NCBI taxonomy): Eukaryota > Metazoa > Chordata > Actinopteri > Cichliformes > Cichlidae > Oreochromis > Oreochromis niloticus. The sequence goes on along the minus strand of NC_031972.2, from coordinate 1,310,221 downwards.
TGTTATCTCAGTGATCGCTCTGTGTCTGCATGGGCGGCATGACTGGGAGCTCAGAGACACCGTCTCTCTCATACACTCAGTTTTCATTCTGCTGCAGTGACTCGGAGCAGACACAAACTTCCCTGTGAAAGAGCGTCTGTATGGACGTCTCCATCTGCTGTAACCTCAAACCAAAGACTTTAAGTCCTTTTGGACAGTGAGGAACATGTAGAGTTGCTTTTGAAACTCAAGTGTGATTGGATGCTGTGGTTGGAAATGTCGGAGAGAAAAGAGCTGCACCAGGTAAACTGATCAAACAAGACTTTTGACTTTGAATAATCAGGCTGTGAGACACCAGAAAGCAGTTTTAAACCATTTTCAGATTTGATAAATCAGAGATATATATCTATATTTTATATAAAATATATAATTATTTTCAGTTGGGTGAGGGTGAGATGGAAAGGAAGCAGCTGAAAGAAGAAGTAGTTGCAGTATTGTCTGATAAGTTTTGGGCAGCAAAGCTACTGATCAGTGAAACTCTTATCACAGCTTCTTATCTACCCAGAGTAACTGCAGGAGATCAGACATCAACCACTTCAGCCTGAGAACGTGACGGTCAGGTTCAGGAACTCCTCAAAGTCGTCTTCCTCATCCTGCAAGACTTTTTTGAGGCTAGCTGAAAGTCTTTTTCCAGATTCTCCTTAAAATGAAGACCACAAAGACCCTCATGCTTCACTCTCACTACAGATCTGTGTCTGGAAGCCTTCTCCACCATCTCATCCAACTCACCTCCAAGTGGTGGCAAAGCTGTAAGTTTATGGGTCAATCTATGCTCCAGACTTTAGATGTGTTCACCATCCTGGACATGTGGTTTAGTGGGTTGGTCGGTGCACTTGGTCAGGATGATCAGGATACCTAATGGGCGCTAGATTCCAGACTAGATCCTGAGCACGCTGCAGGGATTCAATATCTCATCAGGCCAGGAAGCATCTCAACATCTTTTAGAAGGAACTAGTTAAAAAAATGCTCCTTGGAAAAAACCTGGAATACCCCACTGTGTCCCAGCTCTGGATAAGCAGGAGAAAATAACTGATGGAATATACAGTGGTGAGAAAAGTGTTGCCCTCTTCCTCATTTCTTATTTTTTCTATGTTTGTCACACTTAAATGTTTTGGATCATCGAACAAACACAAAATGCAGTTTCTAAATAAATCCACAGCTACATGGATTTGATTTACAAGGTTTGGATGTTTTTTGCCCTTAATAACAAACACCTTCATTAGAAACTGCATTTTGTGCTCACTTGTGTTATCTTTGTCTAATATTTACATTTGTTTGGAAACAAACAGACAATAAATCAGAAAGCGGGTGAACACTTGTTCCCACCACTCGACAGGGACGTGGTCAGGTTTCAGCGGGGTAGCAGGATCAGGTCTGAGAGCACCATCAGCAGCATAACAAGAGCTCATGGACATTTTCCACACTTCTCACAGACTTTTGTACTTTCTTGTTATTTTTTCATCAATCAAGAATAATATATTGCCACTTCTTTGAAAAAGTGGTTTAATTACAGTCATTCTGGCAGAAAGCATTATGGGAAAATGAGAAGGCATTAACTGAAGTAGACAAAGCAGCCGAGGCAGCCTGGAATAAAAGAAGAAAGTACTTTGAGATTAAAATTAACTTTTTAAATCATCTCTTGCCCATCGCTGCTAAACTTCCTGGAGGAGATCCAATTATAAAAGATGTTCATTAAGAACTAAACAACTCCAAACTTGGTGAACTCTCATGCAGCTTCTGCTCACTGAGCAAAACTGGATGTTTTGGTGATTTAAATTTACAGCGTCAGCCAAACTTTAATTTGTGAATGCTGTTAATATGAACGTGATTGCTTGGATTTGCAGAACATGCAAAGGTCAAAGGTCAGCTACCTTTGCTCACTAAATCTAATCCATGCAGAGAGTTTGGTGTCACCCCAATGCTGACCTGAGTCAAAGCAAACAGCTCCTCTGATAACAGACCGAGGAAACGTGATCAGTGGAGTCACTTCAGGATGTTTCTGCAAAGCTCCGTCACGCTGACGGTCTCCTGTTGGGGAGAGATGATGAGCACGCTCCTCGTCGCGCTCTTCACCTGGTCTGCTCAGAAACCGTGGACTCGGTCGTAGCTGCGGGACTTATCAGAACATCCTTCAGAAGATCATGTCTAACAGGAAATCATCTTAATTTGAAATTGGCCAATGTTTTTGACTTTCATAGAGCCTGCCTCACAGGTCTGCTCCTTTTGTTTCAGAGGAAATGTCTCATTTATTTTTCCCTTAATGACCATATGAAGCTTACTCACCACTGGATGGACTGAATCAGCAGTTCAGAAGGAACTAAATGCATTTGATTTAGTTTTTAGTTTTAATTTAACACGATCAAATTCAATTCTATTTTATTTATATAACATGTTCACAACAGCAGTCAGCTCAGGCTGCTTTATATTGTAAGGTGGAGGCGTTCAATTAAAATGTAAGGAGGTCCAGTTTAAACCCATCTTCAAACAAAAGTCTGTCGTGTCATAAAAGTTGCACATGCATTATAATTTGATGCGATATGTTCTGACGTAGCCTAATAGTTGAATCAGTGTTTGCATAAAGTCAGAACTGGCTGTTAAATAAAGCAGCGAAAGTAACATTCAGCAGTATTTTAACAGTTTCTATTATTCATTTGACAAAGACCAGGAAGGCGCTCTAATGAAATAATAATAAAATACTCTTTTCTCATTTCAGGTGAAATGAAGTTTGCATTCATAAATAAAATGAGTCGTTTGAGTTTTTCCTTTCAAATATAAACCAGCTCAGCCTCTTTTACTCTTCATCAGCTGCTCTGACTCACATCTTTTTTCTCTTTTCACACGAGCTCTGAGTAAATTATTACACGTCTGTCTGCGTGTTTCCTGTGAACACATCCCGACTACTGCAAAGACAAAGGCCACACTGATTAAAATACCTTTACCATAAATATGAGGAAACTTGGGCAGCGTAAAGTTGAAATGGTCCTTCAAGTAACAGGTCTGCGCTCCTAAAGCCAGACCTGAGAGAAACCTCCAACAGTCACACAAACACCTCTGAGCAAGCACTTCCTCAGAGACGAATAACTAAGATTAAATGCAGGGTGGTGTGTAAAGTGAGTGAGGAAGAAACACCCAGTGCATCATGGGAGTCCTCCAGCAGCCTACACGTATCGCAGCGTAACTAAGGGAGGATTCAGGGTCACCTGCTTTCTATCGCTTTACAATCTACAGATTTAAACAGACACTTTGAGATTATGGCTGAATTTCGTTTTGCTCCTGCGGTGGCATATTCGTCACAAGAAGTGACCGGCTATGATTCGCTGAAAACTGTAACAAATGTTAACAAAAATGCTCCAAAAGTCGTCACACTAATCAGGACACACGGGAGAAACGATGTTAGGCTGATGAACACCTTGATGTCTCTTCACCCCCGACCGCGGCCTGGGTTCATCCTCTGAGGTGTAAGTCATCATCAGTGACAACCACTAACGTTAACCAATCACAGCATCATGTCTGTTTGTAGTAAATTGTTCTCGTCAATCGGGGAACAATTCAAATCATCATTCCATCTCCTTTCTCCAAAGTACTGGGCTACTGTAGGGTTAGGGATGGCACCTCGGAGGCCTTTGGTACTTTCAAAAAACGTTGGAGCGTGTCAGCATCCAAAATGACACCAATCCCACAAAGAAACAAAATACAGTAGGTACATGTTCAGTGTCAGACAGTTCCAACTCTGAAGTTTAAATCCACCCCCGCCTGTCATCTTTCAAAGGTTTCTGTGGATCTTGCTGCGTCTGGCATTTACATCTGTCTTTATACACCTGTGGAAAAGAAAGGTGTGTGGGAGAAAGAGGAAGCTGCTGTGAATCGGTGTAATCATCCATGAACGGGCTGAAATCCATCAGATCTTCAGGCTGAACCAGCTTCTGCTTCTCCTGCAGCAGTGAAACTTAAGGCTCAGGTGTTTCCACTGGTTTTGTGAGAACGGGTACAAAGCATTAGACCCCCGACCAGAGGACAGCGTTGTGCGTAAGGAAATAAATTAGATGTGGCTTTTTCAAAATGTGGTTTGAAAACTTAGATAATTAAAAATTAAAGCACTGAAAACTTGTGATAAGTGATTGCTTCCATCTCGTTGGAAGGGTCTGGTAATTTAAGAGTGTTTTAAATCAGTGCAGTCAGCCCAAAAAACAGGCTTTAATTAGCAAACGGTGGAAATGTTCTCTTTAGTGTGTCTGATGGTTTGTTAAGGTGCTTTTGTTTTAAAGCATTCTATAAGTGCTAAGCAATTACTGTTATCATTACGAAGGTAATGACTTCTAAAAAGCATCCTGGTGTGAGCTGGTGGAACATGAAAAGGTCTCCAGAAGCTCCCGTTGCTCGGTAAATCTAATCCGGGTGTTTAACCCCATGCCGAGTGTTTGGCCTCACCCCGACACCGAGCTAATGAGTCAAAGCAAAGAGCTGCTGGTCCACTAACACACTCGGGTAAAGCCATCTGTGACTGAAAGGCTGCCAGGACAACATGAATATTAATAACTCAGATTGGGTTTATTTACACGTGGCTACCTCTGTCTGTAGTGATGTATAAATAAAGTTACATTTAAAGACCTTTAAGGCCTTTATTCGAGATCAAACCACCTTTCACTGGATGGACTCTGGTGTTCTGTAACACACAGGTTTGATCTCAGTGCTTAAAAATGGTGACGGAGACACTTTCCAGCTGTCACTGCATGGTGGATGGTACTTTTCTCCATCACAATCAGTTTTCACAAAGATCTCCAACAGCACCGGCTGAACAACAGCCCACCGTGCTTCACCGGTGGATGTAGACTCTCTCCTGACCACCTCCAGCAGTTCTTTGGGAATCCTGTTGTTGCTTTGAACTTGTGACTTGTCTTTGGTATTTCTCACAGGTTCAGTGAAAGAAGTTGTAACAAATGTGTTTTACTGCTAAAAAAAAGGTTCTTAGTTGTATCTTCAGACAATGCTTATGTTTCCAACATATGTACCACAGCATGGTTCAAAGAGAAGAAGCTTTCTGTTCTGCATCACTGAAAATAACAGCATAGAACACTTGTTTCAAAATAAATGACCCCTCTGAGATGCTTTCAGAGACACATGTGGTTCCACGAGTTTAGCTGTAGCTAATATTACAAAAACTGACCTGAAGACAAGAAAAATATTTCTTATTTTACAGAAACTATCTGGATTTTCAAAATAAGAATATATTTGTTTGATATTTGTCTCAATTCTGAAATCAGCATCAAACTCTATAACCTTCAGGAGGAATGCAGTAAATGAACATATATCAATATCTGATGATCATCTGCAGCAACAGGGATCTTATTAGTGTTGATTTTTGTATTTTCCAACCCCAGAGACAAACAACAATCAATAAATACTGATATTAAATGTCCCGGAAATTACTGCAAAATGCCAAATTGTAACACAGCAAAACTGGCAAAAACATCAAAGATAAAAATACGACAGCAACATCCAGCTACATTTATCGACAGAAAATCAGACTTTGATTTTTTCATTTTTCTCGACTCTCTTACTTTTGTCTCAGCCAAGAAATCTTTGTTGGGTTTTATTTATTCCAGGTGAACACAAACACTAACAGGTGAATTAATGATGTTCAAGATTCAGATGTGTATTAACACAGCACAGGCTCTCAAAGTCGCAGAAATGAAACCATTACTTTAAAATCCTTTACATGATCCAGCTGTCGCAGCTAATTACAGGATGATTTCTAATGTTTCTTTATTAAAAAATAGTTGAAAGAATCATCATAAATCAGCTGAAGGAACTTTTATGACAGACAGAAAAACTGAATGTTGCAGTGATTCTGCTGATCACAGCGTTTTAATACAAAGATGAGAACACACTGTTGGTATTAAAGGAAATTCCCTGTGCTTGTTTGTATCATATCTGTATGATATGACTTCAGTTCCTGCATGTAAATGAGGTGTTTTCTACACACGCTAAAGTTATTCATGGATTTCCTCAAGGTTCTGTGTCGGAACCAATATTTTTTGCATTATACATGCATCCCTTAGGCAATATTATTAGAAAACACGGCATTTTCATGTCTATGCAGATGATGCCTAGCTGTATTTATCCGTAAGGTCAGGCGACACAAATCCACTAGTTAAACTACAGGAATGTCTTAAAGACAAAGACCTGGATGACTTCAAATTTCCTTCTTCTAAAGTCAGACAAAATGTGTGTCTGATCAAAATCAGTGTGCAGACCTCATCTGAGCAGTATCACTAAGATCCAACATCTGTGATGTCGAGGACTACTGTAATTCATGATTATCAGGAAGTCCTAAAACTGCCTGAAAAGTCTTCAGCTGATCCAAAATGCTGCAGCAAGAGTCCTGACAGGGACTAGAAAGAGAGAGCAGATTTCTCCTGTATTGGCTTCCTGTTAAATCCAGAATTTAAAATGTATAAAAATATAATACCATATTATCTCAATAAAGGAATTTACTCTCTCCTTGCTGACTTAAATGTGGATCCAAGTTTCTTCGGCTTTCAGGACCCCAGTTTGGATTCAGGAGGCAGACACTATCTCTACTTTAGGCTTCAAACTTTCCTCTTCGATAAAGCATATAGTTAGGGCTGGATCAGGTGACCCTGACTCCTCCCTCAGTTATGCTGCAACCAGTGTTGGTCAAGTTACTTGAAAAAAGTAATCAGTTACTAATTACTGATTACTTCCCCCCAAAAGTAATCCCATTACTTTACTGATTACTTATTTTCAAAAGTAATTCATTACTTAGTTACTTTTTAAAAACACAATTTACAACCTGAATAGGTGATAAAGCGATAGATCTTTCAGCCCAATTCTACTTTTTCTGCATAATTCATCATACAAAATGTAATCAAATGAAAAAGTCTCTTTTTAAAACGTTAAATCTTTTAACTTTATGCATCAAGCAAAAACTTAATTATATGCAACATTCTCTGACTGGAAGAAATTTGTTTAACATTTAAACCTATTTTCTGCACATTCCAGCACATAAAATAAAATATGTTTTTGTGTTTACACTCAGTCTTTCAAATAGATGCAAGTAAAACACAGCAGAAAATAAATAAAATCAAAGACTAGCGGTCCTGTTGCTCTATTTTCACCTGTAAAGCAGGACTGGGGTAGGCGGAGGTTTACCCTGGTGCAGGTGTGCCGCAGCGGTCAGTGGAAGAATCCGCGAGTTTCTCTGTGAGTTTCACGCACTCGGCGCTTGCTTGGAAGTTTAGGGGTTTTTTCGCTGTAAAAAGAAGTTTTCTTCCCACGCACAGCGGACACTAATGTTTTTGTCACTTTTTATGGAATCAAACTCAAAGTAAGGTCAGTACTTCCACGCTTTAAACGCTGCACGCTCATACTCTCTCCCGCACTCGATATATTATCCATTGTTGATCTGCACACAGCTGTTGTCACGAACGTCGCACTCGCTTACGTCACTGTCATGAGACGTTCTCGCAAAAAATCACGGTTTTAGTAACGCAGTAACGCAGCGTTCCTACGGGAAAGTAACGGTAATCTAATTACTGTTTTTGCAATAGTAATCCCTTACATTACTCGTTACTTGAAAAAAGTAATCAGATTACAGTAACGCGTTACTGCCCATCTCTGGCTGCAACAGACTTCTTCCTGTTAAAAGGAATTTCTTCCTTCCCACTGTTGCCAAGTGCTTGCCTGATTGTTGGGTTTCCTGGAGGGTCTTTACGTGCAGCAAAAATCACCCTGAGGTGTCAGTTGTTGTAATTCAGCACTTTATGAATAAAATTGCACACCTTACCTTAACACCTTAACAGATGTCATTCTGAAGAGATAACCAGCGATTTCACTTCACCCGCTGGTGTTTTTAATGTTGTGGCTGTGGGGGGGCAATGAAGATGAAATTGTTTGAACCTGGTTAGTTTATAGAAAATCCTGAAATGCTCACACTGTGTGTTGCACATCTCCTAAAACGAGGTGACAGCAGACAGGTGAAATGGGGCCATTTCAGCAAAGCGCTTCTTTGTAATTTGAACCACCGACAGATTTTAAACATCAACCAGATCTTACAGGCGTTTGCTGCAGAACATTTTCAACATGCGTCAGAGCCGAGCTGGGATTTTGTGCCCCCTGCCTGAGCCTTTAACATCATCAGGCTGACTCAGAATTCAACAAACGACGAGTTGTTGCTGCTGCTCACCCCTGCTGCCGTTCGGGAGGTGACTTTAAGGCCCAAAGTGCAGGAATGAGCCTGTGTGCTGTTACGATTAGCATAACAGCATTTCACACCGGTGAGAGAGGAGTAAGAGCCGAGTCAACAGTCAAATGAGCCATGGGGTATTTATATACAGCTGCACCATTAATTCATTAGGGAGCCACAAAAACCAGGAACAGGAAAAACTGTTGGATTTTATAAAACTACAAAATACGAGAAATTTCTCCCCCAGAGGATTGGACTCCCGATCAGCCAGAAATCAGCGAGGCTGTCAGTTTAATACAGATTTAAGGGAAACGGAGAAAAGACAGCCTCTCCAATTACACAAACACAATGATGTGAAAGTCCTGAGGATAAATGTCAGACTGACACTTTGACTCTATCATCTGTATCTGCTACACTTCTTTTTGGATCATTTCTCGCATAAAAAACACTTTACTGAAAATTTGACACAGAACAGATACAAAGAGACAAACTTATGGGAACATTTGGTTTTTTAATTTGACCCGCCTGCTTTTTGACCATAAATAGAAGGAAAATAAACTGTAGATGAAGTTTTTCACTGATATGTGTGTGTGGTAGGAATAATTTCGTCACTGCAGATAAAAGATTTCCATCTGTAGTCATTTATATTTAGTGGTGTGGGTGAGATGGGTGGGTTGCAAAGTGGTTTGCAGCTGCTTATTGTTTTGAATTTACAATCTAATGCTCACAAAAATAAACTGATCTCAACACTCTGGCTTTGGAAAATGAAGCTTCATCTCTTAATAAACTCTTTGAAGACCAAAACTAGGTGCAGATGTTGGTCCATACTGCACAACACCACGTTTTACCAAAAACCAAACACAGGAGGGATGATGATCTGAGTGGACCACAGCTAAAGCTCAGACCATCAACAGGACAAAGATCCAAGCACAGCAGCAGATCTGCAACAGAACGACCGAAGAAGAAAAGAATCGAGCTGCTGCAACGGTGCAGAGTCCAGACCTCAACCTGACTGAGACCTGGGACCAGCTGTGCATAAATGAATGCTGCATTTGCAGTGAGTCTACAGCTTGTGCACCTGACTTGACATAGTACTTGAAAGTCACGGTGCTTTAACTTGCAAACTTTTACAGCTTGTCAAGCCTCTTTCCACACATCAAATACCGAATTCTTCAACAGTTAAGACAAGACATTTGACGTGTATAGAATCCAGACACGTGAACACAACACATGCTGATGTTTGCCATCTCCGTCGGTCCTGATGCAAATGGGTTTTGAGTCCTTTCCATTCCACTTCGCTGAGGGAGTAGAGAGGAAAAGGCACCATGTGCAGCTTTCTGACTGTGAAGAGTACAGAGGCATGAAGACCTGTAGTGCACTTCATGCACTGTAAACTCACCTATGCTCTCGAAAATTGAGTACAGAAGTCCGCCATTCGAGCGGACGAGTGTCTCAAACATCCTGCACATCCTAACCCCAGAGTTTGGTTGTGTCACCTTGTAAACGTTAACGCTGTGTTCAGACCAAAAGTTCAGCAGTTCTGTCCGAGGTTACCTCTGTAAATCTGTGAATATTTGTGTGGACAGTAGGAGAAATTAAACATATTTTCACAGAAAGTCCTGTGATTTTGCTTATTTTTCTCCTGCGTCTTCTTTTGTTCTGCCTCTATATAAAGGATGAAATCTACAAATGCCGTGTGTTACTGGGAGAACCAGTCTTTGTACGAGACACCATTACAGGTCTCATGCAAAGGCCAAACTCTTAGATGTAGAGGTATCAGGCGAAACGTCACCTGAAGACTTAAATGAAGATCATTGTTCTGTATTCATGGCTAGTCTGAGTTTTTCTGAGCAGTCTTGAGGATGCGAGCTCGTTAATGTGTTTGGCACCTGCAGCAGATTTGAGACTGCACACTGGAAAACCTGCAAATTCAGAAAACTGTATAAAGAACACGTTTGCAGAAGGATTCGGTGCATCTGTTAACTCACAGAGGAAGGACTGGCTGGCATGTGGCATCCCTTCTGTTAGTGCGGTAATCCCGAATGTCTAAACAAGGCCATATCTCACCACGGCGACACCGGTATCCTAGCAGCTGCACCCAATGGTGTTTGTTGGCACGGAAACAGCACAGAGGCTTAGAGGCGAGCACACACACACAGAGACAGACTGATGAGTCTTTTCAGCTCTCTGTAAATAAGGTAAATGCAGGATGCAAAGTACCGGGAAATGTGCAAACACGGGCTTTACTACCCAGAGAGGATATCAGTCAGTCAGAGATGCCGTCTGCAGCCGTCTTTCGTGAACATCAAATATATAATCAACTAAATCATCAGATGGAGCTGATGCAGAAATGCACAGAACATTTAGGTGAATTAATCATGCACACGTGAGCCTCAGCGGGAGGGTCGAGTACATCTGCATTTAGCCCAACTTATCCTTCCGGGGTCCCCTTACACTGTGACACAGCTGCAAGCGTCGCACAATCAGCAGCTACATCTGGGAGCTCAGTTTGGCTGAATGCACCACAAGTGTTCCCTCGGTCTGATTTATGCAAATCAGCGACGCACATCTTTAAAGACGGAGCGTTTCAGCTGCTGCAGAAGTCAGCTGGCTGCACATGTTTTGTCACATGTGCTTTTTTCTTCTAATTAAGACTTCACATACCCCGCTTGATGTGGAAGGCTAAAGGCTCATTTCTCCTCCAAGAGCAATTAATAAAGGGGGGAGCGTCTGTGAACTGTCAGCAGCCCTCTGCTTACAGCCGACAGCAGCAGCGACACAAACAAAAGCAAAGTGAAAACAGATTTTTAGATAATGACCCAGACACAGCTCGCTCCCATCGCACTGCAAAATAATTGAATTCGCTCAGTTATCATCAGGAGCACTTTGGAGGTCAGATGAGGGAAGCTCTGGTGTGACAACATCCTTAAAGAGGAATACCACCAGGACCTGAGGACATGAGTGATTCTGGTCGTGGAATATAGATGTATGGAAAATAGAGTGTTCTACTGCAGCAGAGACGTTAGCTCGCCGTCAGCAGGCAGTTTGTGCAACGGCCACAGCCTCTGATCTATGAGCTTTTTTTACCAACATAATCATCTTTTGCTCTTGAACTTCAGGTGCAGACATCCTCCTTCAGGGTTTTCTGGTATATTCATGGTTCCCTCAGTCACAGCAGAGCAACCCAGACCATCACACCACCACCACCACCGTGTCTGCTGCTGCTGTGATTTATGAAACACTGTTAGTTTGATGTGACAGGACTCAAACCTCTCTGGGATCATCCAGATGTTTTCTGGCAGTGAGACGAGCCTTGGTCAGCAGTGGTTTGCTCCTTAAACTCTCTCATGGACGCCATTTTTGCCCCGTCTTTCTTATTGTTGAATCATGACCTCTGACCTTAACTGAGCCTTGTGAGGCCTGCAGGTCTGTAGATGCTGTTCTGGGTTCTTCTGTGACCTCCTGGATGAGTCGACGTGTTCCTGTGAAGGTTCAGCACCGTTCCGGGTTTCCTCCATGTGTGGATAACGGCTTTCACTGTGGTTCACAGAGGGTGGCTCAGACTGATGATGTCACTGACTTTGTTTCTTTAGATTGCGGCGTGATGATGATGTGCTGCTGTTTGAGATCTTTCAGCCTGCTTCACTTTATCAGACAGCTTCTGTTTAAGTGATTTATGATCCAGCAGGTGTGACACTGATCAGGTCTTTTTGGAAGCTCAATGAAATGTGGTTAATGAGAGTTAATTCACGATTTAACAAGAAGGGCCAGGTGGGTTTGGAAAGCTTCTTTTCCCCCTAATAAATGAAACTCGATTTTTTATTTACTTTGGTTATCTTTGTCTAATATTCAAATTACTTTGATGATCTGAAACACGTCTTTAATTTGACTTCTCAGTTCTCAAACACAGAAATGAAACTAAAACCTTTAAAACTGTAGTTGAATTCTGTAGCAACACACATCCGCCTCCTACGCTGGAAAATAATAAAAATTTAAAGTGGACAATGGAACTTTGAAGTTAATGGGGGACAAACACAGAGAGCTGTGTGCTTGTTTCCACCTCTGAATGATTCTTACAGATCTGCTGTTTGTTTACGGAGGCAAAAAGAAAGAACCTCCGAACAATCGAAGAGGTGCTTTACAGAATTATTTCTGGAGCTAAAGAGACACTGAATCACGAGTGATGGGGAAGCAGAGTGGGAGATATACTGGCTGATTGGTGTGGGCGTCATTCTGGGCACAGGAGTCCCCAGCAGAGAGCAGACCTATGCTACGGTTGGTTGTCTCATGGGTTGCTGGGGCTCCCTGTTGAAGTATAGATGACATATAAGGTAAAAACTGGGGTTTTGCTTAAATATTGAAGCTGTTCACTGAGACGAACACCAAAGCCTCAAACTTTTCAAATTCATACTTCTGGTTTAAGGATTCAGAATAATTTCCCACAAGCTCGAAGCCTTCGCAGGCTAAAGATGTGAATAAAGACATAAGAGTGTGGTCACAGAGAGGGGGAAATAACATGATCAGAAGCTTTAAGGATACACGAGAAAACATTTTAAAAAATCATAAAGAAATAAAAATATGCAGCTGGAAATGAGCAGATTCAAACATTTAACGCCAGGATAGGGTGGAAATTACAAATGAGTTTAATTACCCATCACTTTGCCAGTGATTATTTGCTTAGTTGATAAAATACCACAAACTTTTCTCCGAACAAAGTAAAGAACTCTTGGTGATTTACAGACAAAATCTTTAATTTTTCATGTAAAATGTGAAGTTCATGGACAGGGCTTCAGTTTGTCGTCTTTTCAGCCTTCAACAAAGAAACATTTTTAAAAAATAGACTGCAGTGAAATGAACAAAACACAACCTGAGAGTACAGTGAACACGGTTTATATAAAAGCCATGCAATGTGGGCGTTTGTCAGTCCTCTTCCTCTTCGGTGTCCAGCGGTCCTCGGTTCGCAGGGAGCGATGGTGTGATTCGCTGCCAGCGGTTTGGTGGCCAGATGATGTGAGAGGCCCGACCGTGAAGCAGCCCCACAGACACCTGGGAAAAAAACAGCATCACAACTGAGAGCCGATTCAGAGAGAGAGGGCCAGCCTGTCCTCAGGTTTCACAGGTGTCCTAAAGCGAGCCTGTCATGGAAATCTCTTTGAGCATCGCTGACTGAAGCAGCTGTGGTGGAGCAGGAGGTTTGGGGGTGACAGAGGAACAGGTGGGCGGAGCAGACTGCAGTTCAGAGGGTGAGTAGCCTCATATACGGAGGTGGCTGCCCTCCTGTTTGTCCTAGCAGCAGGACAGCACAGAGGGCAGTGACCTGCAGACGTGGGTGGAGCCCTGCAGGATGGAGAGGATGGAGCGCGTGGGGTCAGGGTTAGCAGTCGAGTAGTCAGTTTTGCGTAGCAGGGTGTCTGAGGATGTTTGTGGCAGCCATAGGAGCTGGTCAAACTGTCATAACAGGTGATTCAGGGCTCCCTTTATAACCTGCTTTAGCAGGTCCAGCGGACCATCTGTTATTAAAGTGAGCTGAGCCGTCCCACAGTCACAAGAACTGAGCACAGTTCAGGCTTTTCAGTTCTACAATCGATGGCTTTCTCGCTGTAATGCTCTACCGTCTTTAACTGACGCTGGAGAAAAGGTGCTGTTTGTGACCAGAAGTGACAGCATGGCGAATCTTTCAAAACCACACAATCTGAAGAATTCAATATGAAAAGATTATTGGGCAATTAAATGTGAACATAAATAAGTAAAACACGGCTCCAGCTGCCTTTCTTTGCTCAAGAACCCTCCTCTAGTACACGTGCCAAGACCTGTTATTCAAAAATAACTTTCTGATTGTTTATTCTGCAGTCAGGTCAGGGAGAACAGGAGCTGGAGGCCTCAGCAAGCAATGGTTGCTTCAGAGATGGATAGCAGATCTGCAACCACAGTAAGTTGCCATTTTCAAAGTGCCCCATTGGAGCCAGTCTACTCTTATTTTGCAAATGCATGCAATCATCATCTCATTGAATCTGATTGTGCTGACGGGGATAAAATGGCAACAACTGCAAATTTGTTGCCGTCTACATACAGAGAAATTGCAAAACGGTAAAGCTGCTCTGCAACCTTCCATTTATAAGGAATATAACCAGAATACAACCAGCTGAGTTAGTCACAGATGAGTTGCAAATATCGACACTCTGACTCAGATTTACTGCAACATGTTGGTAATCTGCAAACCTTCACCAACCTGAGAGTGACGGCGCTCCAACCGACCACGATAGTTTGGAGACAGGTTGCCTCCACCGGTGCCATCGCCTTCGATCAAAAGCGGTCACCCAGAGGTTGAGGGTGTTTCTGGGTGACCGCTTTGATTGTACTTGCAAACTCCAACAGCAAAAGATGTTTGAACTTGTTTAAATGTAGTCTTTGGTTAGGCTTAGTCACAAAGACAGCTCAGTTATGCTGAATGTAATAAAACTGAAGCATTCTTTGAATTGAACACATCAGATTTAAAGCTGTGCTGTTATGCCCTGACATCCAGAGCCTGCAGGGTCTGTTTGTGAAACACTGTAAGACACCAATCCTCTGCTTCGTTTTTTGTTGGATATATTAAAGATATGTATCCAAGTAGCCTAAATTAACACGACACTGTGGGTTGGTTTTCCTCTTTTTGAGTCACTGGCTACCTTGGCAGTCTGAAATGAGCAAAAACTGATTTTTTCTGATTTTTGAAGTGACATGCTTCTTATTTAGGTCTTACAGACACACCGGTTTACATTCAGCTTGAGGTGCAGAGACTTGCAGACATCAACGGCAGAGATAATTAAAACCGGCACGCTGACAGCTGAAGGTCCGTCCACTCACTGCTGTCCGGCATCGTCCTCGCCGCATCAATTAGAGCTGCTTTGCATAAGGTCGAACGCACACACACCAGCAAATGTCATATGCTTTTAATGATTCCTGTTATCTCTCAAAAGCCGGCCTCTATATTTAAAAATATATATACCATGCGGCATTCATCTCCATCTCCAGAATAACCTTTAGAGAGCTCGTGCTCGGGCCGCAGGTGTTATGAGGAGTTGGTTTCAGAGAAAGAAAGCAACGTTTGATTTGACTTTTTTGGGGTGTCGCAGCAAATTCAACGCTATCGTCTGAGTAACAGGAAGGAAAAGAAACCTCCACCTCACAACAGCTGTGGGTCAAGCTCCAGTTTAATAACATGTGGTAATGAAACAGCCGATTAATATTCATCCGGCTGCAGATGACACTGAGCTGTTATCTGCTAAGGCGAGACAGTGAGGAATGACTAAATTACACACCTGAAAGCTGTGGAGGCAGAGAACCTCCAGGTCAGCACAGATTCATCTTTCTTTTAATCTCAGAAATACCAGGTTAGAAACATCAAACAAAAGCTTTTGTTTTGCACATTAGCTCCGCGATTTTGGTTTAAAGATTCCTTCAACTGGTGACAAAAATCAGGAAAAATATCCACGCTGGCTTCTTTACGACAAACATAATCCATGTGACCTGACAAAAAACAGCTGGATGGTTAAAACATGGCTGCCAAGGTGACATGTAGTTGTTCCTTCCTTTGCTTTATTGATGCTTTCTTTCTTTGGATGCTCTGTTTGTGGCACATTTGGATATTTTGGGGTTTTTTGTTTATTCTTATTAGATTAGCTTCATTTCTTGGATTCTTTGTAACACGTTGCTTCCTTCTGTTCTTACTCTGAGATTTTTAAGGCGACAATTGACAAAGGAAAGCATAGGAGAAAGTGAACGTGCCTAATTTCAGGTTTTTCAGAACAGGAAAATTGAGGATTAATCAAAATGCATTTAGATAGAAACTCTTCCTTCTTTTGTTTCTTTAAGGTTTTCCCTTTCTGGATATGTTTTTATGTTTGTCAGTTTCATGCTTTGGATCGTTTTTGCTGCCTTCTGCTGCTCCATGACCACGAGCTGTGGTTAGACGACCAGAGTCAGGTCACTCAGGAGGGCTCAGAGCTCCGAGCCCTGCACATTGAACCCACCCAGTGGAGGTGGTTTATCTGAACCTGATTCCTCTTGAATGGTTCCTAAACAAAGTGTTTTGGGTTTGGGAGGAGGCTTCTTTGCAGATTTGGGAACACCTGAGTGACCCCTCCCTGGGAGACATCTGGAGATTTCTGCTTTGAATGCTGCTCCTCAAATGTTTTATGTGGGCCGGTCCTGGATAAGGAGCAGAAAATGGACGGCTGGACGGGTTACACTATTGTTTTTTATTATGAGCCCAACAACGGGCCCATTTTTCAATGACTATAACTCTGCTAGTGTTGGAGACAGATTTCAATGGTTTTGAAAACAGAAGACGAGCTTTGATGGACGATGGTAACAACAACCATTCATCAGGTGCTGAACACAGAATAATGAGCTCTACCCAGGTGTTTCCAGGTACACGTCACATTACCGTAACTCCTCAACACCGCTGGGCGAGAGACTCAAACGGTTCCTGAACAATGAGAATTATTTTAAAACTTTACAGGTGGCCTGTGTGATGGATGCTCAGGGCTTCTTTAATGGTTTTTGGTAGAGTTTAGACTTTGCCATGTCTTTGTAATTTTCCAGAACAGTTCATCCATAATTTTTCACTTAACTTGTTTTGATTCTATTTCCTCAGATTTCTCTGTTTTGGTTTCACCTTTTAAAGGTGACCGGTTGCCTCTACGGTTTGTTGTTTTCCTGATTTTGTCCATCGGGTCCTCCTTTGGGGTCTTCATTAGCATTATTTTTAATTTCCTTACTTGTTAGTCAAACATCTCTCAGGTTCTTTGTCTCTGTTGCACCTTTGTTTTCTTTGTATTTTTCCGGATCGTTGGCCAGTGGCTTCCTTTTTTCGTTCAGCGGTCATATGCCGAATTCCACACTGCATCACTTAGTCCCGTAGTCTTTTCTTCTCGGCGCGCTCTCGGCTCATTACTTTCTCTGTTTGTGTCCACATCAGGATTGGCTTTTCAGCTCTGGGAGGAAGAAACCTCAGCATCTGGCTGACTCACCGTATTGATCAACACCCCCCCATCAACTCTCTGCAGATGAATTGGGGCCATTTCATGCTTTGGACTCAGTAGAAATCTTATTTATTGCACCTATAAACGCTTTAATAGGCCATACTTCCCACAGCGTGAGATCGACTGACATGAAAGCCTGACTCGTGTTGCATATGCATGAAAATCTCCTCGGTTTCACATTTTACAAAGTTCTCAAAACCAAACAAGGAAAGAAGATTTTTAACTTAGCAACAAAAGAATATGGAGGAAAGTCTGATGCTCCATACAGCGCTGCACTCGGACCATATAGTCTGTATAGAGGTTGTGGGTGTTTTTCTCTGTTTTGTTTTGGACTATTTCTGATCGACCCGAAGGCTGACTGCATCATCTGCTGCACTGAAAGACTGTGAGGTGGGCGGCAGCGAGGACTGCCAGGCTGACTTTAAAAAGAATATTTTATTCAAATGAGACCTCCTCATTGGAGAAGATACATCCTGAATATAGTCGCTCGATTAGCTGTTTGAGCCTATTTCCTGTGGTATGAATATTTGGTAATAATATGAAACTGTCATCTTAAAATGCATTGTGTTTCATGATGAGAAATACAACACAGCTGAGGCATGGCGGGCTTCTGCTGCTGTGGCTTCGACCATTTGGCAGCAATGAAAGGGTAATGCGATTTTAGGGACGAGAACGCCGGCGACGTCTGTCACGAGGGACAGAAGCTGACATGTGCTCTTCAACTCTGCAATGAAACATCTACTGACAAAGACCACTGCGCTCACACCACCTTTCTGACCAGCAGAGAAATGTCTCCAGTTGGGCGTTGCTCATCGACTGGCTGGAACAGGCCAGAGCTAGTCTGGAGCAACGATTGGATGTCATCTTTCTGTGCCATTAAGCAGTGACAGAAAAATAGCTGTGAAAATGGTGACAAGTGTGGATGAAATAAACACAGGTTGATGCTGTTGTTGACTCTGACGTCAGCAGATTTCTTCAAACGTGTTAAAGAAAGAAAAGAACAGCCACAGCTCTGCACTCTGAGTCTGGCAGAAGCTCCAGTTTCACCCCAGCAAACGAGCAGAAGCATTACAGGCTGCAGAATAACGTGAAGCTACAAATATCTGTACAGATACCACCGCCTCACACATTTTGCTCTTGTATTTATCCGTGCAGTCAGATAGTGTTAGACGATTATATGTAAAAGAAGGTTTTCGTGTGACAATCGTGGGAAACACTGAGTCCACCCCTGATTCAACAGCTTGTAGCAGCAAGAACCTGCAGCGAGGATTTTCTGTGTGACTTCATCAGTCTCTCACATCACTGTGGAGGAGTTTTGGTCCACTCTTCTTCATATTGTTGCGTCGCCTCCTTGAAGTTTGCTGCATTCGTTCATGCACAGCTCTCTGAGCTCTGCAGCAGCTCCATTCTTTTCTCCTTCAGTCGTTCTGTTGCAGATCTGCTGCTGTGCTTGGATCTTTGTCCTGTTGATGACCCGGTTTGGTCCAAGCTTCAGCTGTGGGACACACAGCCTCACACTGACTCTACAGAGGAGCTCATGGTCCACTCAGATCATCATCCCTCCTCCACCACGCTGACGGCTGTATGAGGTGTTTGTTTCCTCCAGACGTGCTGCTGTGTGTGATGGACAAACATCTCCACTGTGGTCTCGTCTGTTCAGATGCAGCTTTGGAAACATACGCCATGCTGGCATGTTCTTTTTAGAGAGAAGACTCTTTCCCCTGCAGCCCCAAACAAGCCATACTTGTTCACTCTTCACTAACTGAGGCCTGTAGAGCCTGAGCTGCAGATTCTTCTGAGTTTTGCACGGTCTGACCTTGGGGTGAATTTTTTGAAACATCCAGCGCTGTGAAGACTTGCAGCTGAATGTTTTCAATTTGTGAATAATCTCCCTTAGTATTTGTAGATGGCCTTATAACCCTTCCCAGACCCTTCCTAAGATCTTTGCTGACTCTTTCCTCCTTGGCTTGGTCCAAACTAGCAAAAGTGCCATAAGTAGTGGTGCTCACACTGACTGATCATCCCTTAATTAAGTGCATTTGATGAGCAGCACCTGGCTGCTGCTGACCTTTAATATTCTTAATTCCTATAGAAGCAGTAAGCGTGCCATTTACTGAGACCAACAGCAGACTTTGGAGTTTGAAAGTTAATAAATACGCTGAACTCACTGTTTAGTATGTTTTACAGAACCACAGACCAGAACAATCCTAAGGCAGGGTAAGGGTTGATTTCTGCTCCTCTCTATCAGCCCATCCCAGCAGCCATGACATCTGGTCAGACCCCCTTCATAGCAAAGTCGTCTAACAGGATGTCTGAGGCAGCAGTTTGTAAGAAGGAGCTGTAGATCACACCTTTGTAGGAAATTCTCTGCAGATGATCAGCATGTGACTTTAAAATTATATTTAGCCACAGACTTCACACTGAAACAGCGGTCTTTGGGAACTTAATGAAAAGTTGGAACAGAACGGACGTTCGCTGGAAATACTGAAAGAAAAATCATAATCCAAGTCTGCAGAAGAGTGGTGTGGTCAGAAACACAATAGGAAAGAGGCACGGCATATTTAAAACTAGATCTCAGTCTCTCTTTGTAGGAGAGAACAGCTGCCGTCGTCTCAGGAGCAAAGAGCAGAGAGGCTCTGCAGAGCTGCCGCTCTATGTGCTCTGGGTTTGAGCTCAGAGGGGATTTCTGCTCAGCTCCTTGGACAGTTTTGCATCAGTGGGAGATCAGGGCTTTCTGTCTGGCTCTGAATGTGCTGTCCATAGTGAACGACTACTTCTTTGCTGAAAATTTTATCCCGCTCCAACCAACAGGGGAAAAACTACAAATAGCATGTAGAGAACAGGAGTCAGTATTAGAATTTTAACACTCTTCCTGCTGCGGAGAGATGAGCCTGAAACACGGCGTTAATGAAATCTTTATGCGTCTGTCAGGACGTACAAACCAGGTCTGCAGAAACATCCTGCTTTGTTAACATGCTTCTCATCTCTGCCGACTACAACAAAACGCTGAAAGACGGCACCGAAAACAAGCCGTCACTCTGGCCTCACTACGGACTCTCTGAAGCTCGGCTCCAGTCAGGAGGAGAGGACTTAAAGCCAGCTCGGTTTGGGACAGGGCAGGTGAAACCAGGCCCACAGTATGCAGCACACGTAAAGGAAACATACTGGAGTTATTTATCTGTGGATTCTCCCAAAGCTCCATGTTCTTTCTTTACCGCTTTCCTCCCATACAAACAGTACAGTGTGCTGTAGTAATGCCTTGCTCACAGGTTCATTTTTTCTCCTTCTGTTTAGGCCATAATAAAGCTTTACACCACATTTATGAACAAAATGTGAATCTCGACTTTGATAGTGAGATTTTTGTGAGACTTTGGGTCCTCATAGTCAGGTCTCTATGGCAACGCTGACGCTGAGGTGTGTGTGTCTATGATAAATTTGTTTTCAGGTTCATGTCTGTCCATCAGCCTACTGGGAGAGTAGCTAAAACTCTGCAGAGGGATTTAAAACACACCTAATTTTAAATAAACTACTGTAAAGGAATTAATTCATTATTAATTATAGTAAAGAACATTTCGATCACAGGTTTAATGAGTCGAAGCCCAGATTTGGATTCCACTGAAACATTTTAAACTTGTAGTATATGCAAGAAAACTTTAACACCACATATGGACACAAGTATGACGCAGCCTGCACACATTACACCTACAGGAGCTGCTCGACCGTTTCTGCACTCAGTGATGTCTCTGACACATTGTGCAACCAGGTAAAGATGGTGGTCGGTGTATAATTCAGTTTTTCGATGTTTGGGACTGATTGCAGGTAGCTCCAGTGATCAGGGCAGAGGTTTCCTGTCAGGATGCAACCTGACTTAGTCTAATCTGGAGGGATCATTCAAACAGACTGTTGAAGGTTTGCAGTTAATCAACATCCATTTTATAGAGTCTGACAGATGCCAACACGTAATCCACCAATGGTTTGGACCTGTGCAGGATATACTGGACAAAGGATGATGAAGATGGAGCTGCCAGGCAGGAGGAAAAGAGGAAGACCTCAGAGGAGGTTCATAGACGCAGTGAAGGAGGACGTGCAGAGGGTTGGAGTGATTGTGGGGAAATAGAAGTAAAAGAAGCAGAAGAAGTCTCTATCAGGCCATCACAGCAGCTGCAGCATCATCTGCAAAGTCATGTGTTTTTATACAGATGAAGATTAAGAGAGGTGACTCAATACTGTTTCCCTATTGTGTATCACAGACTGACTGAAAAGTCCTGAACATAGAAGTTGTTTCTACCAAAGGATGGCATCAGTGTCACTGCAGTGGGATGAGTGCTTACCGGTCCAAAGCTGTTGCTGTCCAGACTGTGGCCGTGATGATCTCCCTCGATCCAGAAGTGACCATCTGGAACTCGAACATAGCGGTTCTTGTAGCCCAGAGTCCTGAAAAGATGGAAAATAAGAGAAACTTCTAAGAAAGCAAGTTTTCAGTCAGGCGTTCATTATAAATTAATTCAATTTAATCGTGAAGACATGGTCGAGATGGCCTGCTGAAGGTCAAACCGAGCATCACAGTGGGAAAGAAAGCTGATGGAGGTAACTTTGAACTTGGCATGGTTGTTGGTGCCAGACAGACTGGTCTGACTGTTTCTGAAACAGAAAAATGCCTTGCTAATGTCAGGGGTCAGAGGAGAATGCCCTGATTGTTTCGAGCTGATAGAAAGGCAGCGGTAGGTCAAATAACCATTTGCTACAACCAAAGTCTGCAGAAGAGCATCTGTGAGTGCACAACATGTGGAACTTTGAGGCAGATGGGCTACAGCAGCAGAAGTCCACACCAGGTGTCACTGCAGCCAGCCTAAAGCTACAATTCAGAGTCTCACCAGAACTGCAAAATAGAAAAGCATTGAAACATCTTCTGAGTCTCGATTTCTGCAGCGACATTCGGACGGTAGGTCAGAGTGCGACGTGAACAACGGGAAAGCATGGATCCATCCCGCCCGATTCAGCAGAATACTTTAGGAGATTTTTTCTTGGGTCCCAACTGAGCATAATTTAAACTCTGCAGCCGACCCGAGTAATGTTTCTATGTCCATCTCTTTATGACCACAGTGAACCATGATGGCTCCACTCATGCTGAGAGGACCACAATTAAACTCCTCAATTCAAACACAGAAATACAAAATCAAATGCCTGCCATTTATATTCAGACTTCAGGCAGCATTAAATTTAATGCAACACCAGCATGGAAAAAATATTACTGTTAAACTGCAGCGATAACAGCAACTACATCCATTTTTACTGATGCATGAAATAAATCAGGTTCCCAGTATTGATGGCAATGATAATAATAGTACGAAATGTTCACCAGAATTATGATAGTTTTGCAATTTCCACTGTTTGTTTTCAGTTCAGTTTAGGGTCAGTTAGTTATTTCAGTTGGTCTAACAAATATTTTACCACACCCAGGTTTATTCTTTGATTTAATTTTCTATGACGACCCGACTCGTACCAAAACTTATGTTAACAGAACAGCTTAATGACTAGGAACAAAGCTAGCAGGCTAACTTTAGTCAGCATGATGTTATTTTTCTAATGCCTCAGTCACAATACAGTAAAAATATAATGGCAACTACTCACAATGCAACTATACAGGCTGCCTGGATGGAGGCAAGCTGTCTTACTTGGACTGACTGCAGTCACTCTCACTTTCACACTTAAAGTTCATTTACTCTGCTCAGTTGATGAGGTTGTAAACTTCAGCCTTTTCCTGTAGTTTTTTCCCAACACTGACAAAAACAACAAATGAACCAAAACAAATCTCTTTAAACCAAGTGAGAATGTTTAGTCCACTTATCCGGTCTTTAAGTCTGACATCATTAGCCATTTCTGGATCCAAATTCCACTTCAGGTCCCAAAGTCAAACGAACACTGCGGCATCACTGAGTGTTACACAATAAATAAAATCATCAGTGTTGCTGCTTTACCAGGTGTAACAATTAAGTTTAACATCCAGGCATCCATGAAAACAGAATTTATGAAATTTAACGGAGTAAGAAGTTAGCAGGAAGTTAGCTCGCTAGCTTCCACCTAAACATGATATAGCATGTTCTGACTGAGAGATTTCTGAAACAGTTCAAACGTACAGCTCTGCTATCACTTCCAACATAAATGAAGACAGAAAACTAAACAGCAGTGACGTTTGTAGGGTTACTGAAGTTGGGCTAGCTGCTATATAATGATGTGCTACGTGATCGCTAGCTAACAGCTATGTTAGCATAGCATAAACACAGTGAAGCTGGAGGATGAACGCTAACTTTTTTCCACTCGATAAAAGTTAACGCGAGGGTTCCCGATGGTTAGGGACAAATGCAATCGCATGGCAGGATGCTGTAAACGGACCAAACTTCAGTCAGGAGAACAACTGAGATAATCCATCCACAATACCAGGTTAGTCATTAATATACTGCTGCATGGGCTGTAGTTACATTGGAAGGTTTAAAAACTGAGCTTTAAAATGAAGAGCGATGATAAAAACCGAGAGAGGCCAACAGTGATCACTGACTGTTGGGACTTGTTCAGATTAAATAGAACAAGATACAAAACATGAAAACATGTTAAAAACACAACAGCCTTAATAAATGCAGAGTAGTTTGGGCCCGGAAGCAGGATTCCTACGTCATCACTTAAAGACTGGATTGGCCAGACTGCATTAATTCTACTGCTGTGCTATTCCACACTGGCCGTTTGTGTACTCTGCACATCTATGGTACCTGTTGTATCTCAGATTGCAAAACATACCCGACTACGGGAAGACGCTTTGCTCAAATTGCAGCATACACCTGGTAGTTGTGTTGAACTGAGGTCGGATCACATTCACAACATAAACAAACAGCTCTGGAGTTTATTTGGAACCTGATCGAGATGTGTTTTTGGTCCACACCAGAACAACTGTAAACTGATAGCAGACTAACTGCTGTGTCTTATCTCCATTTCAATGCCTCATTGATGCACTAAAGTCACTCTGATGACTGCAGCTGACTGCGAGTTGTCAGAGACCTGGTCCTCATCTTCAAAGGCAACATGGTAACATTTCAGAATTTTTTTATTGTGCTTTCAATCTTAACCGTTTCTGGAAACCAAACAGGAGCTCACAAAATGATCTCCAGTGGTAAACTGATCAAAGTGTTCATGTGGGAAGACAAAAAAAGAAGATGAAAATCAGGAGAAAATAGCCGTTAACGTTTTCATTAATGGTGGATCAAATTATCGCCTTCATTTCATTATCCTTAATCATCAGCCTCTGAATCATCTCCTGCAGCGTCACTTCCCTCCGTCACCTTATCGCTCAAACAAAGATCTGATCAGAGGATTCAGCCTAACAGAGGTGGTGGAGGGGGGCGGTGCTCATCTCGTCCTGCAGCCGCTTCAGTTAGCTCGTCGCGTTTATGAGGAGAAGGTCCGACGCCCTTCATCATCCCTCTGGACTGTTACGAGGCTGTTCCAACCCTGATTTATCATCCAGCTTGGGAACATTGTGAATTATAGCCTCAGTGACTTTTTAAATGGAAATTTGTCTGCAATTCCTCACGCATATGTGTGTGTGTGTGTGTGTGTGTGTGTGTAGGTTGGTCCTGCAGGCTGGCTGACCAAAGAGGCCTTGGATACATAAATATTGATTTAGCCATAGCAGCTGAATTTACTGACTCGCAAAGAAAAAGAAATAACAGAAAACAAGCTGGGACCTTTTTGCAGAAATAAAAAGGTTGCAGTTTATATGACACCAATTCTCTGCTACATTTGACAAGGAATGAGTATGAAATCTTTAAAGAACCAAGGACAATTGAGTTTACTGCATTTAGTCTTTCATTCGACTCAGCTTGGTGTGCTGGGGTGATGAATCAGAGCTACAAGAAAAAGAAATCATCATCATTTGTGGTTTAAAAATCCATCCCAGCAGTTATTTTTTGATGAAATGTAAATTTCCTAATTAACCTTTTTTCCATTAACATGCCCGGCGTGCTTCTACATCAATTAGCGCGTTCTCCACGTGTACCTTTCAAGTGGGTAAAAAGGTGCGACCTTGATGTTATCTCCACAGCAAAATTAGCAGCAGAGCTGTGGCCTCCCAATCTGTTTTTAATATCTTTAGTGCCTTTGAGCAGAATTTCACAGAAAACCTAGAGAAAGCTGCATCTTAATAATCCCAGTTTGGGAAAATGCTGCATTAGAAGCACTCGCAGCTACACTGACTGAGCTTTTACACTTAAAGTGCTGCACAAGTAAACCTACTTTCATATCTTTCGGTGTCTGGTTTTCTTTGAGGTCTTTCTGGATTACAAAAGAAAATAATATACATAATGTAAAAGGTATTTTACTGCTACAAAGCTCTCCCAGAGAGATGAAGAACATGCATTTTATAAATATACATATAACTGGATAAATGCTGCATAAGAATCTCGCAGAACTGACGGAGCTTACTGCGCTGGCTTTGAGTTCTTTGAATAAAAAAATAACATATAGAGTCATGTGGAAGTCTTCTCATGTTATGAGTACATGTTTGACTGATCCTGTTGTTATAGCTGTGTGTGTTGTAGTTTGTCATGTATGCATCATGTGGTATATTATGTAGTTTGTGTATGGACCAAATCTGGGGGTGGATGATGCAACAGTCTCCATGCTGCAGAGAATGCACTGTGGATAGTAACGGCTGCATGTTGAGGATCGCCTTTGAATTCTCAAGCACATTTAACACCATCCATCCAAGTCTCCATCCACTCATAATGAGCACGAGCGTCAGGGTGATCCTGGACTTTCATGATGTCTTTGAACTGGTCTTTTTCCAGAGTGGAACGATTGTACAGCATACATCTTTAATGACTTTAAGAAAGACAATTTGGGGTTTTTCTCTGATCCCCACGGGTCAAAAGTATACATACAGGCTCAAATATATACATATATCCCCACTAATATAGTGTTAAATAACTCTTAGCAAGTTGCTCCTCAACCAGATGTTTTTGGTACCCATCAAAATCATCCCGGCACAATCCAGTCTCATATTTTTCCACTCTTCGTAGCAGAATTGGAACACTGTCACTAAACTGTGTCCAAGTTTCAACCATCTACCTGTTGATTCGAGAAGTCGAAGAATTTAGAGTCCTCCTCCTCCATTATTCCATCCACTGTGGCTAATGTACCAGAGCCACTGGCAGCCAAACAGCCCAAAGCATGATGCTCCCGCCACCATGTTTGACAGCTGTTGCACTGTTCTTAGGTTGAAAGTCACATCTTTACTCCTCCAAACATACTTCTTGTCTTTGTGGCCAAATAGCTCAGTCTTTGTCTTGCCTGAAAACCGTACATGGACAACTGCAATAGTTTAGATTTTGCAGCAGGAGCTTCTGTCTTTGTTGGCACTCTCTCAGTCCATGGAGATGCAAAACTGGCTTCACTGTTGATGCAGGTGTTCCAGCAGTTTCCAGTTCAATTCAATCTTATTTACACAGCGCCAAATCACAAACGCCTCAAGGAGCTTTATATTGTAAGGTATACTTACAGAGAAAAACCCAACAATCATATGACCCCCTATGAGCAAGCACTTTGGTGACAGTGGGAAGGAAAAACTCCCTTTTAACAGGAAGAAACCTCCGGCAGAACCAGGCTCAGGGAGGGGCGGGGCCATCATGGCAGGCTTGAGCCTCGGTGGTTCCTAAACATCCTAACCTGAGAGGGACAGTTTGGTCTTCTTAGAGACCTCAGTAAAGCAGTGACACATCTACATAACTTGCACCAACATACAGTTGTTTGAACTGATGATCTTGAAATCTGCAATTGTTTAGAAATGGTTCAGAGAGACTTAGTTGTTTGAATCTGGTGCAGTCAATTCTTATTTTTTAAAGTCATTAAAAAAATATGCTGTGCAATCCTTCCACACTGGAACAGATCAAAGAAATCATAAAAGCTCAAAGTTACCCTGACATTCATGCTTGTGATGAAGGGGTTACATGAAGAGGATGTGGAATCTTCAATACCCCGCATCCAGGCTGACAGCTAAACAACAAGTAGCTCCAACTTTCGGAAGAAGAAACTGCTCTCAGAGCTGGAGATCGACAAGGTACAACACAAATGCTACAGCAAGGGGGGCCAGGACATCAGGTCATTCTGGGTGTCTCTCATCTACTAGCATTTCTATTAGCATCCCATCAATGGGTGCTAACTGAAGGCCAGACAGTCCTGATCCCCGAGGAACATCTACTAAGGTGATGCCCTGTCCCCACTGCCGTTCTGCGTGAGCCTGAACCCCCTCAGACTATGGAATGAAGCAGTTGTCAGCCAGCTCCTGTATGCCAAGAGTGAACGAGACATCGATTCACTGATCCACACTACCAGGATATACAGCAATGACTTTCAGACTGGAAACGCGTAGTCGGATGATAACAAAGAGAGGGAAAGTAGTCAGAACCGAGGCGCTCAAACTACCAGAAGGCAACATTGCAGACATTGAGGACAGATACAAGTACCTGGGGATCCCGTAGGCAAATGGGAACCATGAAGAGGCCACTAGGAAAGCCTCACCCCAGACCCAGCACCAAGAGACTGTATAATAAATGAAGGAATGAGGCCGGGAACTGGTAAGTGTCAGTACCACTGTTGAAGAAGAGAAAACATCCATAAGTACATCAGGAAGATGCCCGACCGTCCGTGCTCAGTGAATACCTCAGACAGCAGAAAATCAAGAAAGAGGAGCAAGGAGAGGAGGCATCATGGAAGGACAGGCCCCTGCACGGTATGTACCACCAGCAGATAGAAGTGGCTGACATCGAGAAATCCTACCAGTGGCTGGACAAAGCTGGACTGAAAGACAGCACAGAGGCACTAATCATGGCAGCACAGGAACAAGCTCTGAGGACAAGATCCATAGAGGCTGGGGTCTACCACACCAGGCAAGACCCCAGGTGCAGGCTGTGTAAAGATGCCCCAGAGACAATCCAGCACATAACAGCAGGGTGCAAGATGCTAGCAGGAACATCTGTGCCGAGTATGGCCTGTCTAAGATCCTGTGGGGTATATCTTTGCTGTGGTCTGCTGGGGGGAAGGAGGGGGGGCATCTGAGCTGGTAACACAAACTGAACAAACTGATGAGGAAGGTGGGCTCTTTGATTGTTATCCATCATGGATAATGCTGACACCCTCTGCACCACCGGCAGCTATGTCCAGTGTGTTCGTGGGGCAACTGCCTAATCTCACAGAATGAACAACTGTTTTCTCCACCCAACATGACATCCTGGTTCCTGCTGTGGGAGTGAGTTGCTCCAAAGTTTCCTGGAGAAAGTTTTAGTGGTGGAAACTCGAAGAGAGAAAACAGGCACCCAAAATAAAGAGATCTGACTCAGACCGTCCAATTTACCCAGTAACTGAGATGCAAAGTCAGAAAAAAATCATATTTACAAAACAATCACACAACTGCTTGAGAAAAGCATGATCACAAAGCTCATTGATGCTCAAAATGATCTCAGCCTCATCTAAAATATCTCATATTTTGGCTTTGTGACTCACACACAGCTCCAAGAAGCCTGTGATCCACTTAGTTTTTTTAATAACAGAGCTTCAAAAGTCTTCCGGCATGTCCCCAGAATAACCTGAGACGGACAGGATCTTGTTTCGGAGGGTTGAACTGGGACACCCTCGCCCCAAATGTACTTATCAACAGAGAAACGACAAAAAGAGCGCAGAGTGACGCCACAGACGCCTCGAAGAGCTTCCAGATGCTACAAACTGCCTCGTCATCACTGTGTGAACACAGCAGTGGATTTTTCACCGGCTCTTCTCCACAGAGGGCTGGTGTGCGTCACTAAGATGATGAGGGAGATGTTCCACTCACACACAGTCACATTTTTACTGTGACACACACACACACACCTCCTTCCATCAGTGTTAACAGCAGCTGATGGATGTTTCAGCAGAGGTTGGAAGGAGTTTAATGAGGCCGAGGTGGACAGCTGCTGAGAGATCCACACACTGGACGAGGTCAGGTAAACCTGCTGTCTGTGCTCCTGAAGGCCAGTTCAGATGATTAGGTGTTTGGACCGGACACGCCGATAACGATCATTACATCTCCATCTGTTCATGCAGAGAAATTCCAATGCTAATAAAGTTTTCCACTAATTTTCCCTCCTAATGAGTCCGCGTGTCTGCACTATGATTTCTGACATCGGCTGTCAAACGCTACAGACACAGCTCAGCGTAATTGGATAGAAATATGTGGACTGAGAGATTTACAGGTGGATTTCAGCATGTATGGATTCCTGAACAGTCCTGTGTAAAGATCAGATAGAGCACTAAAGCTGCCAGAGACACAGGATGAGCTCTTTCTGGAAGTACTTCTGATAAAAACATATGAACTCTGAAAGCTGGTGCTAAATTCATGTAGCTCTGAACAATATTTTATACAAATAAATACTGATAATTAGACATGCTTTCACAATAATTACCAATTCTAAATTGCCTGTAGATGTTATGTAAACATAAATGGTTGTTTCTCTCTGTTAGCACTGCCATGCACTCCACTTCCGATTACAAGCTGACTGCACGGGTTGGCTGGTTGGAAGGAACCTGTCTCTACTCACAGACAGACTGGCAAAGGTTTGCTGATAATTGCAAACATATTTCGACCTATCAGAATCAGTCTGCACCGACGACTGTGACTCGTCTGCGTCGCAGTTCTCAGCTCGTTGCATTCTCGTTATAAAAGCAAGGTTGCTGAGCTCCTTTGTCATTCTGCAGTTAATTCCCTTCTTTAAGAGCTGCTTTAATTCTTGATGTCGCAGATTCAACAAGGAAGCTTTCCTCAGAGATTTTGGTGCATGATGACATCACACAGTCACTGATAATGAAAATCTCCCATAAAATCACATCTTTAAGGCGCTCTACTGCAGCGGTCCCTAACCTTTTTTTCAGGTTTATGTCCAACAGTATCCGACAATAATACAGAAAATTTATTCATAACACACGGGAAAAGACCCAGGGAAACTGAGTTAACGATAAAAACCCTGAAAACCATAGATATCACACCCGAGCCTCAACTCTCGTGGCCTGGTACCAAACGACTCACGGACCAGTACCGGTCTGTTTCCCAGGGGTTGCGAACCACTGCTCTACTGGACTGAGATCTGTGCCTGTGGGAGTAATTTGGGTACAATGAACTCATCGTCATGTTCCAGATGCACAAGATAGTCTGTGGCGCGGTGTGTTATCCATCAGAAGAAGGAGAAGGGATGTACATGGTCAGCAACAACACTTGGGTAGGCTGTGGAGTTCTGAGCGCCCCAGTGTGTGCCAGGAAAATATCCCCACACCATCACACCAGCAGCAGCCTGAACTGTTGACGCAGGGCCGGATGGAGCCAAGCTTTCATGCTGTTTAAACCAAACTCTGCTCCTACCATCTGAAGCTCGCACGTTTTTCCATTATGGGATTGTGTGAATTGTTTCCTGAGTTTCCCATTCTTAGGAACGGTCTCAGTGTGCTCTTCTGCTGCTGTAGTCCATCTGCTTTGAGATTGCTGCCATTTGATTGGCTGTTTAATGTACAAAATAAAGTAAAGCTGTCGATGAAGAATTAAAATGAATCAGTGAAAACACAAAAGAGGACGAACTTTAGCTCGTGTGATGATCAGAGCATCGATTAAAGGTTTTGGCAGACTTCAGGTTTTCAGATCTCAAACTGTAGTACTGGCTGTACTACTAAAATCATCCAGCGTGTATATCATCTCCATCTCCTGATTCAGATGGTAACATCACACATGCAGCACCCACATGATGCATCAGGTCACATCAGCTAACACTGTGACACAGAAAGCGACCGCGCTCTGACAGGCAGCACGCAGCAGCCTGCGAACCAGCAAACACCATAGATCTCATTCAGTGAGACCCTGCAGCAGCGTGGCAGACACTGAGAGGAAGTGGCAGATCGTACCGCCGCATTCATGTATCATAACACGCCATTGTCATGAGATTCAACCTGGCAGCTGTTGGAGTCAGACGCCTCTGTGCAAATTACAGGTCACCTGCTGGTGATGGGACGAATAATTAACCATCCTGTGATGGGTTTCATATGAGAGGCGGCGCTGATTACGCCCAGCCGGTACCACCCTATCAGGTCAGCATGAATCACAGCTGAGCCCAGAGACGCCCGCCACATACAAACAACAGCTTCACAGACTCCGCTCCAAACTCGCTACTCGTAAATCTCCTGTTGGTGCTGTCAGGACACACAAAGTGCTACCTGTGGCCCGCTGCAGGAGAATCGGCTGATCTGAATTAACAGCAGCACATAAATAAAGTTTATTTGTCTGTTAAAGCTTTAAAGGTCTCCTTCCAGCAGGAAGCAGACGCCACTGACATGAAGAGTCGCTCCTGCTCCAACAAAGCGATTCACACAATAACGTGTTAAATAATGTCTTCATACGGGAAAGAAGTCTTTAATTTGCACATAGAAAGCTCACGAGTCCTTCACCAGTTTAAACTGCAGATGAACCTTTATGGACCAAACAACCAACACCCCCATATGTCTGGAAGAAACTCGAGGTTAAAGGGCAAATTTACAACTAAAACCACCATGCTCGCTGTCCTTGTTGCAGGATGGTGAGATTGGCTTTACTCTGACAGAGAGCCAATCACTGCTTTCAAAAAGCGAAGATGGTGTTGGTCAAAATGCTGAAGTAGAAGCTCAAAAATGAGACTTTACTGACCACCTTTTACATTTATAACATGGTTCATAGCTGTCTGTCCATTTTAAAGCAGATGCCACATTTTAGGTTTAAGTGCCAGTATTTTTCCATCCAATCAAATGTGTATCCTGGTCTCCTGCTATGGTGAAACACTTCACCCAGGAAGTGTCCAGGAGGCATCCTATCCTATCAAATCACCTCAAATGTCTTCTTTTGAAGGAGGAGCAGCAGTTCTACCCTGAACTCCACCTGAATGATCACTCTCCTCACCCTGTCTCTGAGGCTGAGCCCGATTTCCCCGAGCTCATTCTGTTCAGTCAACACTCGTGCTGGTGATCGGGGTAAGTAAAGAATGCATTAGCTTTGGTGCTACGATGCTCCACTCATCTCCTGATCTTCTCATGAACAACATAAGCTTCTTGACTCTAGGCGGCAGCTTAATGTGGACTTTTCCAGCTTTTCAGTTTTGACTGTCTGGATCTTGGTGTTCAGAAACCAGACATTGACTTTTAATTAATTTAATAACAGGAGGCTCATTCACACCGATATCTCTGTTATCATCAGTAGTGGTATACCATGGTCCCTTAACAGGAGTAAATTAAGAAATGTCATATCAGAGTGATTAAGCACATTATAAGCTCTCATCAAGGAGTCCT
The DNA here is from genome assembly GCF_001858045.2 of Oreochromis niloticus. Taxonomy (NCBI): domain Eukaryota; kingdom Metazoa; phylum Chordata; class Actinopteri; order Cichliformes; family Cichlidae; genus Oreochromis; species Oreochromis niloticus. Next base: position 1,277,575 of record NC_031972.2, on the reverse strand, counting down.
GCAGCAATTTTCCAAAAGATAAGAAAGCCATAATAAATTCCCAGATCTGCACACAATGTTGTAGAGGCGTGTCAACCAAGACAGCCGACAACATCCAGAGCCTTTAGGAACTCGGGGTGAATCATTCACTCCAGGCACCAAGCAGCTGTTTAATCGCCTTAATGCTGGTTCTGTTGGCTTCATCAGGTGGTGGCCTCCAGATCGCACTGGAGTGGGTAGCAGTCGAGTGTGAATGAGAATTAGCACCTCCAAGTCTGAGGCCTGGTTCTCAACTGCAAATGGGTGGAGTGCCCACTCTGGGTCAGGGACGAGTACCTGGCCCAAGTGGAGGAGTTTAGGTATCTCTGCGTCTAGTTCATGAGTGAGGGGAGCGAGAAATTGACAGATGGATTGGTGAAGTGGCTGCAGCGATACGTATGCTGTGCCGGGCTGTTGTGGTGAAGAGAGAGCTGAGAGTGAAAGTTGTTGATTTAGCTGTTGATCTACGTCCCCACCCTCACCTGTGGTCACGAGCTCTGGGTAGTGACCGAAAGAACAAGATTGTGGATCGAAATCGAAAATCAGCTTCCTCTGAAGGGTAGCTGGGCTGTCCCTTAGAGATGGGGTGAGGAGTTCAGTCATTTGGGAGGGTCTCAGAGTAGAGATGCTACAGAGGAGGCAGCTCAGGTGGTTTGGGCATGTCGAATTAGGAGGTGGTCCTGGGGTAGGCACAGGACACGCTTGACAGATTATGTCTCTCGGCTGGCCTGGTAACACCTCGGTGTTCCTGTGGATAAGCTGGTGGAGGTGACTGAGAAGAGGCAAGTGTGGGCTGCTCTGCTTAGGCTGTTGCACCTGAGCACAGGTGAGCAGTAAAAAATTGATGGAAGTAATTAAATAAACAACAAATAATTTGGTATAATAATGGTACATTTGGGGTGTAATTTTAGCTCTCTTTGGTCAAACCTTCTCTAAAATACTATAACGTGCAAAGACAAAACAAAAACATGAAGAAATATAAAAAGGAGACAAAATCTTATCATTACTGGGTCCATGAGACATCTGTATGTGCATTTTTATTGGGAAAAGGGGGGGGGGGGGGGGCTGTTTGCCTGTTTACCATTGGCTCTGCTGTTTTTCTGAGTATCAGAGGGAGGACAGAAAAAATAGCCCAGTGGAGCAGTGTTGGTTTTTAATTGCATTGCTTGTCTCATTCTTCAGCTAATGTGGAGGCTTAATGGACTCTGCTGGCCTCGGCTTCAGAACAGATGACAGCTCGTCAAGGTGATTGACAGGCGTGGGGGCGGAAATTTGACCGAGTCCATTTGAAGGAGAACTAAGAATAGGCCAACTGTCTCAAGACATAAACTTTAAAGATAATTCAGCAGTGAATCATCAAGAAGAGGAAACTGCTCCTCTTTGCTCAAACTGTTTGTGCACTGACTCAGTGTAACTGCAGTTTTTACTGAAAGACTTCATGGCATAAGAAAAAAATTAAAGGTGTAATTAATAACAGCAGGGCAGCTTTTCAGTTACCCAGGAATAGAGAGGTTTTTGTTGTGTGACCCATTTCTAATCAGACCCAACCCACAGTTGGTGAAAACACGATAAAAAGCAGCTAAGAGTAAATAATAATGAACACACGTGAGATCAAACTCCAGCTGTGGTTTAAACCCAAACCAGCTGAATATAACAAGGTGGTTTTAATGCTTTTAATGCCTTTGCTGCCTAAACCACACAGTTTGAACCACATATTTTTGTTGGGCAAACCTGACCAAGACATTTTGTTGCTTAAACCGCATCAGAAGCAAAAATGTTGGCCTCTAGCAGTCCTTCAAACTCCTTATGTCTGTCAGTTCTTAATTGTAAGCCTGTAGGGTATAAAAGCGCTATAGAAGAGCTAGTCCATTTACATTGCATGAGACAGCTCTAAACAAGGCTAGCCAATCCTAAGGAGATTTGCTTGACGAGCTAGCAGACTTCCCATAGTATGGTTACTACTATCCTTCTCAAAACCAGTCCAAGTCTGTGTCACGTCTTTATGTCGATGAAAATCAACTCAGCCAAAGGTTTAATTATTTGAGAGTTTGCCGAGTTGTGCCAAAGTTTCTTTTCTTTGAATTTCCGGGTTAAAAATAAAGACAGCGATGCTAATGGCCACAGAGAATGTCTGGGGACAGACGCTCTCGGTAATAAATAAAAGGCCTTCTAACGTTGAGACGGTGATGTTTAGGAAGTTGCTGTATTAGAGCCAGTAGCCGGGGCTGCTCTGTTCCCCTGCTGTGTCTCATTATCTGAACTATGGAGCTCATTTCCTCACAAGAACGCTGCGTAACAGGGCTGAGAACAGCTCCCACTTCCTCCTGAAGGAAATCCAGGAAAAAGAGCATGACTCACGCACACACTCACATCACACACTCACACACACTGTGCACTCATACAAGAATGTATAAATAGCAATCTGCAGCCTAACTTTCACGTGTTCTTTATATTTGGTTCAATAATGCAATTTCAAGACTTAATGTAGTGTCAGGAAAATTCAGTCTGATTTAAATAGCAGATCTGTGTCCATAATGCACCAAAAGGTTTCCTCCAAACCGTCGGTCCCACAGCTTGGACCGACGGTTGGACCAAAGTGGGTCATCGACAGAATGGCTGAAAAAGGAAAGAATCGAGCTGCTGCAATGGTCCAGTCAAGAGTGCAGAGCTCAGAGAGCCGTGCATGAATAAATGCTGCAAATCTCAATGACATGAAGCAACCCTGTGAAGGAGACCTGGGGCCTGTTCTTCGTACCTCGCTTACTACATCCAAGATCAAATGACACATCCAAGATCAAATCATCGCGCTAACTTTGAGCTCGCTAATCCGGTTCTCCGAACGCACCTGTTGTTGACGATGAGTATAGCTGGATGAAGTAATCTGAGATCACTGGGTGGCTTAAAAGGGGCTACGCATCGATAGTAGAAACATTGATCGGCAACCCTGTGATTGGTCGGCGAAGATGTCGAAGGAGCGCGCACAGTATTTTACGGCAGCAGAGCAAGAACTCTTGATTGAGGGATATCAGGAGTTTCAGAGTTTAATTAAAACGCAGGGGAACACTGCAAAGGCTGCAAAAGCAAGGAGAGAGGGCTGGCAGAAAGTTGCTGACAAATTAAACTCGTAAGTGATCCATGATATTACATTATATCATGTGATATTATATTATACCATATTATATTATATTACATCATATCCCCTTCCACATTAGAACCACAACAGGACCCACTAGAACATGGGAACAAGTAAAAGTGAAATATAAGAATATTCTACAGAATGGTAATATTTATCACTTATATTGCTTTTAGTCTCTTGAAAAGAGACCCTGGAATAATCTGTTTGTTTGTTTATAACAGCAACCAAGAAAAGGGCAGAGCAAATAAAGACAGGTGGTGGTCCTGCACCCCCTCGTCACACCCCTTTTTGTACTGTGACATTTATTGACATTGTGGGTTTTTTTGTGTGTAGTTTGACATAACACTCCATCACTTTTACCTGTTCCCATGCAAGGGGTGACTGAAGCATGCACAGTAAGTCGGGAGTAAGTATATACAGTACAGTAAGTATATATATATATATATATATAGAGAGAGAGAGAGAGAGAGAGAGAGAGAGAGAAAGTAAATAATACCCTCACGGGAGAATCGATATCTCTCTATGAGCACACTGTCGCGCTGAGCTAAAGGATCCTGTCTATCCCGCAATATACGCTAAATTCTGTAAACTCTCCTTATCAATCTTGCACCTTCCTTGCTCGCGTACAAACGGACAGGACATGGCTGCGACAGACTTCCCAAATCCACCTTCGCTTTTATAGCCGTGGTCTCTCATCTTGATTGCACGTAGTAATTTACTATTACTACTCTAAAATATGAATTACATCTGACATGATCTACTACATGTAATAGAATGATTAATAGTACATTTCCCTTTTTTTCGGAAATGACCTGTATGTATCTGTATGAAATCAATAAAAGAATCAAATACATTATCTTTAGTTACATTGATAATATTTATTTATGGTAAAACAGTAGCGAAATATCGCTCTTGCTTTCATATAACTGCAGCGGACATACCTGAGAGGCCGCGATCTAATCCTGTTTACATAAAGTAAACCTGCTCCCGAGCAGGTTTACGCTTACGGATCTGTTGCTATGACAGCAAGTCCCAGATGAGCTTCGGAGAACCGAACGATCCAAGATCACGCGAAATCGTCAACATTCAAATCCGGCTAACTTACTTAGCGAGGTACGAAGAACAGGCCCCTGGTTTTACTGCACTACACAATGTGATGGCTGCTTGGGCTGGGAGTGCCTGAGGTGTAAAGGACCACGAGCACTAAGAAGAAGTTTAAACTCCAACCTGACATTTTAAATATCACAGGCAAGTGGTCGACTACACTCACGAGCTTGGATCTATAAATGATCCCACTGACTCGTACATCTTTCCACAGTTTAATTTTGCAGAGCTGCTCGAGACTCGTAAGCCTCCACTGTTTATCTGATGTGTGTACATGATCGTGTCGACTGGCATCACATGAGTTTCTGGTAATCCTTTGCTGTGATCCCATCTGCGTGTTGGGTCCTTGCTGTACACGACTAGTTTCCAGTTTGAGGCAAAAAAGAGACAAAAAAAGCTCGACTTTTAGCAGAACAGCTTCCACACTGCTCTCAGCACTCTGACATGTTAGTTTCATGGTGTGCTGCACCAAAATCCTTTTCTCTAATGTGTTCACCCTCCTGGTAAATGCAGCACAACACATGATGCCCACGATTCTGCTCCCATTATCAGCGGGAGCTGCTTTATTGTCAATGCAATAAGGTGATGCATCTTGTAGACAAACACTTTAATCTAAAAAAAAGAAAAGAAAATGTTGAACATTGAGGCTCGAAATGTAAAAGAGAGGAGGTGAGCGATGGGAAGTAAAGGTCCAGCAGGCCGTGAATCAGCCTGAACTCACTGATAATGGCATTTATTCCCACATACCTGAATGACACAGTTTAAAAAGTTAAACAGTGTACAAAGTGTTGGTCAGAAGGGTGTGTACCCATGAATCATAATGTGAGACGGTTAATGGGAGAGGAAACCCTGCAACAGACTGGCGATCTGTCCAGGGAGTACCACACCTCTCGCCAGCTAATAGGCTCCATGACCCTGAGTTAGAGAAGCAGAAGATAGATAGATAGATAGATGGAAGGAAGATAGATGGATGGATGGAGAAAAAGAACAAAGAACAAATTTCTCCAGAAATCAATTTTAAGGTTCTGGTTTTTCTCCGGTTTGACTTTGTTAGGCTGACAAGAATCCAGGACAAATTTACAACCTGGGAACTAGAAACACACTCATGGAGTGGCGCCAGCCTTCAGCCGGTGTGCACATGGCTGGATAAATGTATAAAAGCTGAAGGATGCTTGAAAAACGTAAAAAAAAAGAAGGTTTGATCCTGTGATTTGACGTATAAAAAGCTGAAACTCTACTCAGTTTGAATCTGGGTCTAAGGAGCTTGTTAAGAAACGCATCTGCACGCTTTTCTTTCCAAGCTCCTTAGACTTCGATCACCTGGATGATTGAGAACCTTCACAGATGAATCAGGGTATGGTTTTCCTTTAAATCACTGCTGATGAAAGCTGTGTCTCCGGCTCACGAGCTTAGTGGAAGAGTGCACAGCATCCGAGTATCAGGCAGCGAGAGTGCTCGTAGTCCACATTCACAGGGTCGTGCACCATGAGTTTGTCCCCAAGTGTCAGAACTCAGAGTGTTCCCGTCACTTCCTGAGGTGTCTTAACCACAAACTGCACGAACCGTGGCGCCCGCTGTTTTAACACCAACGCAACACTCACACCAGATTTCACTCTTTGCACTCTCTCTTCAAAGACAAACCCAAGTTGAGGGTTCACATCATATAGTATCTTTAATATTTATGTAAAATTTCAGGAGGCGAATTGAAAAAAAGGGTTTTTTCTTGTTATCTGCTTGGTTCATTTTCTCACAGTTTCAGGGCATCGTTTTTTCCGGTTGTGATAACTTGAATAGCAAACCTGGCTGTTCAAACACAGCTGAGGCAACTGTACGCAGCTGTATGACCACAGGCCATCGTCAAATGAGTGGTCAAACAGAGGGTGTAATTGGCCTCTACAAATGGTGTCAGATAAAGTGTGTCTGACAATATGCTGGTGAATATATGAACGTATCGCTTCACGTCCACTACGTAAAGCAATTTCATGCATTAAAAAATATATCCTGGAAACTGAGAGGCTGGAGACTGGGATGATGTAAGGCAGGTGGCTGGATGAGAGCGAATATTCAAAGAAACGTGGCAATAAAGACGGTGGAGAGAAATACTGAGGCCAAAAAGTCTGGAGAAAACTTTATCTTTGTCTTTATCTTGAGATCCTGGAATGGCAGAAAATAGTCCATGAAGAAAAGATTTAGAGCCACGACAAAGTCAGGAAAACTCTAAAATGGGTTAGGCTTTTTATAAAGACGTTCAGGACGTCACAGAGGGCAGAGAGGAGCTAACTGGATAAAACTGATAAAATCAGTGAGGCTAAAGTCTGGAGGAGAGAAACAGTCAGCTGACAGCCAGAGGCGGACCAAAGAGACAAAGGAGGAGCAGCCGGCTCTGGACTTTATGCTTTTCTGGAAGACAAAGAGTTCTGATGACAACTGACAAAAATCAGTTTTAATCTATAAACACTCTGATTCTTCATCTGAAGCCCGACGTTGATGATTCAACAATGTCACAGACATCCACAGAGTTATCCCCTCTCCTGTCCATCAAACACCTGCCACAGCGACTGGATGGACGTGATCTTTTGTGAGTCAGTCTGAAAGTGTCATCACAGAGACTTTGGCGTCCTCTGGAGCTGACAGAAGAGCAAAAACGCTGTCGATGGGAGGATTTACTCCCAGCTTACACTACAGAGATGATGTTCTTGACAGCAAAAGCTGCACCAGGAAGAGGAGGAGCAGGTGTTTGGTAAATTTCTATCAACAGTAGTGATGATTGGAGACTCTGCTTGTTCAGGATGTTTAAAAATCTGAAGGAAACTCTAACGTGAGAATGAGATGTTCAGGATAAAGTGTTAGAGGCCTTCCAAGTTTTCTATAAATAGTGAAAAAACCCAAAGATTCATTCATTACATGATTCTGATTCTACTTTTTTCCTCCTTTTAATTTCTCTATTCTTGTATTTAGTTTTCTGTAGATTCTAGAGACCAAGATGCCTCATTGAAGTCCAGGGTTCATGCTACACGTGAGGCAAACCGAACAGGCCGGGGAAGAATCAAGCATCAGTGGAATTAATGAGCAAGTCTAATGTCCTAAATTTCAGCCTTTACCTGTCTTTGGTTCACACAGGTGTTAGTTTCAGTATTGATTGGCTGTTAGCTTCTCTTCATTGGCTCACTATGAAATCAATACTTTAAAATCTTTTTCACACAAAGCATTCAATGATCAAGTCCCCTCATACCCAAATGACCTTGTAGTACCATATCACCCTATTAGAGCACTTCGCTCTCACACTGCAGGCCTACTTGTTGTTCCTAGTATTTAAAAGTAGAATGGGAGGCAGAGCCTTCAGTTTTCAGGCCCCTCTTCTGTGGAACCAGCTTCCAGTTTGGATTCGGGAGACAGACACTATCTCTACTTCCAAGATTAGGCTTCAAATCCCCCCAAATGTTGATTCTGCTCACCTGGACGTAGCGTTTTGGCAAAGGATTGCAAATTACTGCTGTCTAACTTAGAAACTCAGATTTCCAGCAGGTTGCAATCAATCTGAGTCAGTCTGCACCGATGAAGTCTGCTCGTCTGAGGAACTCGATCCAACTGCTGCAAACTGGTTGTATTCTGGTTATGTTGCTATATAAAAACGATGTTGCTGAGCATCTAATTCATATTTCAGTTAAATCTTGATTCTGCAGCAACTACATGATGATTTGTGGAGGAAGTTCTGAGTTTGAGTTTCAAAGCTACGATGTTCTCGATTCTGAATTTTTACTGTGACTTTCTGTGTATGGAGACTTCACGACTTTTTAGTTTGAGGTGATTTATGTTGAAATATAGAAAATCATTCCTGTGGTGGTAAATATATGTGCAAAAACATCACAGAATAAGAAGAAAGTCTTTGACTGCATACATAAATAATTTAAGTAGTGGCTTAAATGTCTCCCTGTATTATTTCACGATTAATCATCACAAAAAGCAGGAAAAAGTTATGTTTTAAGGGGCGTAGTGATGTGCTGATTTATCCCATTCAGAAGAGATTTTCAGACACTTTTCCATGTTTTATGTGAGTTATTGAGACACGCTCAGTTGTTGAAAATGTCACTCAGTAACCCCTGACTCATTAAACTGGGCTGAATCTGACGAACGCTGGCATGTTCGTTTATTTCGCTTGTTTTCATTATTCAGTTGGAGGCGACGAAAAGAGATGAGAATGAAGCGGTTATGAAATTAATGGCAAGTTCGCGTCTGCCTACATTTTCATTAAACTAACAGTTATCAGGGAAAAGTCGGTGAAAACTGTATGAAAGCTGCAAAAACAATTAAAATTTCCACCTCCGGTGATTCCCCACAGCTGTTTTTAATTTCAGAGAAATGAATGCAACTCTGACGCTATGGCAGGAACACATGAAGCACGCGACACACATTTTAAACCTTTTTTCTTAAAGTACGGTCTTACAGTTTCGGCTGTGTTAGCAGATGATGGGAAAGTTAGTTCCTCCAACACAAAGGCCACCGAGGTGATCAGATCAGGATCTCCGACCTCTGTTTGTGATGGTTTCTCTGTTATCTGGTTCTGTTTTCATTTTCCTTGCTTTTTCCTTGTCCTTTGTGTGGTTAAACACATATTCTTGGATTTTATTTATTCTTTTGCCTCCTGTGTTCTCCAACTTTGATGTACTTCTTGTTTTATTTTGAAGGACTGACCCTCATGTGGTTGTCTTTCCTTTTACTTCCACTTTCTTAAGAGCTTATCCAAGCCTATCCCAGCTCTTATAAGACAAGAGGTGAGGCACGCTACGGGCCAGCCTCACACTGCACACTTGTAAGGGTGCTTCTTCCTTCTGTCTTCCTTCTCTCACCCCAACCGGTCACAGCAGATGGCCCTGCCCCTCCCTGAGCCTGGTTCTGCCGGAGGTTTCTTCCTGTTAAAAGGGAGTTTTTCCTTCCCACTGTCGCCAAAGTGCTTGCTCATAGGGGATCATATGATTGTTGGGTTTTTCTCTGTATGTATTATTGTAGGGTCTGCCTTACAGTATAAAGCACTTTGAGGCAACTGTTCTTGTGATTTTGCGCTGTGTAAATAAAACTGAATTGAATTGAACTAGTTCTACTAACACTGAGATTAACTAAAATAATACTGAGAGGACGAAGAAGGAGGAGGAGGAGGGAAAGAGAGAAAAGAAAAAGAAATTAAATATAGATGAATGAAAATGAAAATATGAATAGAAATAAAAGATGGGTCGTCTGGGGATGGCACATTGGGGGGTACCGTGGTGTTTGAGAGAAGGGGAGGTGCCATCATTGGCTGGTCAGAAGGGTTTTTGTTCTTTTTTTGATAATTATTCTTTTATCTTTCATGGTGTTGTTGTTACCCTTATCTGGACCATTTAGAGACGCTTCACTTGGACACTACGGAGGGAGCCTGTTTATTACTGGTTAGTGGACTGTTTTCCAGTATCTATCAGTGTCCTGGGGTATCAACCCTGTGACTCCCATGTGACTCTTCCCAGGTTTAGGTTATGCCCTGTGTTTCTTATCTGGGCCTCCTGCCGTCTCTGGCGGTTACCCTTGCAGGAGCATGCTCTGTGTCTTTAAGCTTCTTCTGGGCCTCGCCACAGCTGGACATCCCAGTGTCCACTCCTGCTCCTCCCCAAAGCAGTTCACTCTCAGCAGCTCCGTCCGTGGGCTAACAGATGGGTGTCTGGCAGCTAAAGATACGGCTTCAGCTCCTTCACTGCATGCTGTTTTCCCCTGAGTTAAAGTGATTAGGAAAAAGATGTTTCACTTCCTGATTAAATACGTTTTTTAATTAGACTATTTTGTAAATAAGAGCCGATCAAAATACGGGATACTGTCTCAGTGTGTGGGACAGAAGGATAAGACATTAAAATGTTATGCAGTCCCACATAAAGAGAGACACACCTAAAGGCGACAGTTATTTAAATAGAGGAACGTTACTGTTAGTGTAGACCACCTGCAGATAATCAGAGTCTGAGAGGTTTCAGACTGGCAGGAAGGACGTGTCCCGTCATCGTAAAGACTAAAAATATGGTGACAGCAAAAGTCTG